>NW_021632072.1:0-56486 GCF_004799145.2 Neltuma alba | reverse complement strand
TCATCATCCTCAGGCAAGATTGCTTCTCTAGACTTAGTACGGCTAACGGTCAGCTCTTCTCTGCTTCTTGAACTTTTCCGATGGTATCTTCCTCAGCAACAAAGGAAGTTGTTATACTCACCAAAGGAAATATGGTGATCCTTGAAGCTTGGTTGAACAATGCGATAGAAACTCCTGCAGCAGCAAGCTCCACAGGTCCTATAGCAAAAAAGGAGGGGGAAAAACAAAGTAAACAAGTCTGGCTAGAAGTATGTAGTAATTTAGTTCACAATCTAAGGGAAAATCTTATTGAAAAGGGTGTGTTTTGAAATGAGAAGACGTACCTAAGTGGCCTATGAATGCAGTGTCAATGAGAGAAGCAATGGGATCAGCAGCAACAGCCAGAGCAGCTGGGAATGCAATTCCTAATATCTCCTTTCCAAGAGAATCCAGCTTGAAAACAAGTCTACATCACCACATTAATCAGTGGAAACTAAGTGTTATCCATAGTAAATATATTAAAAAAATTCTCTTCTTATAAGTTTTATGCAGTGACATAGTGTATTTAACAACAGAGATATTTCTAGGCAGAAGAAATCAACAATGACGAAACTGATATAACTATCATATGTAGTTAACCGAGAGCTTCGTACCTTGCGTCTTTGAAGAAAACAAAGAGAGGCATCTTCCACTTGCTCTTAGTTGCATGCAAAATGCTATTCTCAGACATGATGATATTCTGTCCAAAGCAATAAAAAAAAAAAAGAATGAAATGTAAAACTTTTACTTTAAAGCAAGCAGAAGCCAAGTGTACATGAAGGATCAATGAGAAATCATATATATGGTTCATCAAAAGCACGCAGAACTATTTTCATTCTCCGCATGCAACTTTTAATTTTAAAAATCAAACTTGAAAATAAAATATGAACCATTTAAATCTTGTAGTTGTTTTTTTTATGTGTTTTTCGACTAGTGTCGGCCACCACCTTCTCCATCAGTGAAAATTAATCAAAGAGGTTTAGTGGGGATGTGAATATTTCCTGAATAAGCTTCAAATGACAACAAATTAGACAAGTTGTGCTCAACTAAATAAAGCTGGAAAGTGGAAACAAACGTTTTATTATAATGAAAATGATTCATCTCAAAGTTACGTGTTGGTCCCCAAAAAAAAAAAAAACTTCGAGTTTCATGTGATTTTTTTTCTTGGGGCCAGACAGTAATTACTTTTTTTTTTTAATGAGAGAGTAATTAATTTTAAGGAAAAGAAATGAAGCATTGAAGTGTACGACACGTGTATCCGTACAAAAGACCAGGCAGGACGCCACGCGCCCACCCCCATTTTGATGACTTGTCCTCCACAATTGCTGTGTCTCAGTGGAACTTAGAAACTTGTCATTCATTTCCAAATATAAATTGTGTGTATCCAATTAGTACACATACATTCAATTCAAGTAGTGCGTTTCATGCTGGATCAAATATAGCTATATGAAATGAACCAATATAATTCTATTATTCTAGTTAGAGCCAAATTTGCATGCATGAACACAAACAACAATTTGTGCATGCATGATTTGTGAGTGTGTGTGTGTGAGATATATATAGATAGAGAGAGAGATAATAACACTATAGTACAAATTAAACGATGATTAAGATCACAAGGGTTTTGTTCATGAACTCTAAGAAATTTTGATATTTTGATATCCAGTCCTTGATATAAGACTTACATTAATTTAGAGAGATAAGAAAATTAGTTATTTTTCAAACATATGTTTTGGTTTCTCTAAAATACCCTATTAAATCATTTATATTGGAACTAGCCTTTGATACAAGCTTTGTTAACTTGTGTAATCAATAGAGATAATTTGGTAAAAGTATTCTAAGAATGGATTGAGATTTTATATTTAAACCAAATTTAACTCTCGACTAACTTTTATATTAGTAAAAGCGGATAATACATGTAAGAAGTTTTTGCATGAAGAATGAACTCTGAACAGTATTGTTGTGTATAAGGAGAAAACACACTCACATGCAGGCGAGAGAGAGAGAAGAGAGAGAGAGAAAGCATACCTGGGAACTATATGTATGCGGTTGAGATGTATATGAGAGGAAGAAGCTCTCAGTTTGGTTGGCTTCAGAACTTCATACAAGAAATGAATGACAAAGGGTGCCCTATATATAAGTATTCTTTGCCCACGATGATCTCACTCTCTCTTCTCTTTAATTTTCCTTCAGCTTTTTGTGTCTCTTTTTTTAATCTTTTTAGTGCTCCAACCATGTCATTAACTTCTATATCGCTCACAGAAAACTTATATAATATTGCATGTAGTTTTCAATGTAATTATTATCATATCATATACGTTAATAAAATAAAAAGATATATAAGCAAACATAAGAGACCTGTGATCAGTTTAATATTTTTTCTTGAAAAGATATTCTATTTTTATCATATAGAAATAGAATATATTATATATACACACAAAATATAATGTTTATATTATATTATTGTCGTTCACATTCTTTTATTTCCCCACAAAAGTACAAGGTCATTTTTATTCATTGATATTTTCATTTCAGGTTTTTTATTTATCAATCTGACCTCATAGTGTTTGTGTACCAGTACTAATTATTAATTTATTCTTAAAAATAAATTTCGTAAATTAATATTTTGGCATGCTTGGGGGAATAATTAATGAAATGCATCAGTATAATATATTCCGAGTGTGAGGGAAGTTGTAAAAACAAAAGAGGAAAGTTGAAGACACGTACGTTTCAATAAATAAATTGATGGAGGAGGGGTGGTGATGTTGACATAAATATTATTAGTATTACTACTACTACTACAAATTTTTATAAGGAAAAATTAATTTAAAAAACCATTTGAAAGTTTTATTAATTTAAAAAATCTGAATTTAATTAAGTGAGTGACTTTATATATAATTAAAGACAAGATTACTCACATACAACTCAAAAGATTTGTATTTATTGAAGATAAGTTATGCTAAGTACCTTCGGAAATAAATCTTTTAAACAAGTACTCTTATGGTCCTATTTATAAGGTATTTTCAGTATATTTCACACAAACCAAGAAAAAACCTTAAACTTCATTAATTCTCATTTAAAATTTAATGACTTTCCAACTTTATCCATATTTAATATACATTATACCTCATATAAATAAAGTCAACATAATAATAAATGAAGGGTAAAATTATAAATCCATGTAAAAAATTTCTTTCAGTACCCTATAAATAGGACCAAAAAATATCTTCTTTCTCTGCCCTATAAATAGGACCAAAGGAGTATATGTTTTTACAAAATTTTCTTTTTTTATATATAACCATGTATATATATTAAAAATATATATTAATATTCATCAATTTAATTGAAATTTTTTGATTGGTCCAAGTATAATGACGTAATGTTTTAGAAGTGGTGAATAATAAAATATGGGTGAGGAAGGTGGATACAGTGTATAATGTTTTCCCAACTTTAGGTTGCAATATAAAATAGTGCTTTCATATCATTCTCTACTAAGTGATGTTCATATATTTTTATTCCCATTGTGGCCTAAGTGGGATTTCCAATATCCACCCCAACACTTACATTATCTCTAATTAAACTTTGAAATTTTCGATGTGCCATCTGACCTAACTTTTCCCTCTTGTTTCATTTTTTGAAGCTTTTGTCCTTTTATACAACTTTTCATTGTTATATATGGAGATTATGTATGCGCTCATTAGTGTTAGTGTTGAAGTAGCACTACTATTTATGATTAAACCAAAAGTTAATTAGAAGTTTTAATTATACGTTATCTTAATTTGTTTAATTACAATGACTCATTATATAATTAACTTCTTTTTCCTTATGGTAGGAATAAGCTAAGCTTAATTAACTATCATATTTAATTTTGACCTTACTTTGACCTTTCCATCACTACGATATCAACTAACACACTGATGCGTGTACAATGGAAGAGTATAATGACTTCTTTTTAAAATAAATATATGCTTTGAGAGGAATCCTTACAAAAAAAAATTTCTGATATACTAATTTCTCTTGATTCTTATAGCATGACAAAATTTAGACAGAATCTGTGAAAAAAATTGTGAGAAATCCAACACGTAAAGAAGGTGGTGCCAACAAATCTCGCGTGATAAAGAAATTTAGTTGATTAAAAAAAAGCAATGGATGTTGATAGTGTTTGAGACGCAACTTATTTCTTATATAATGTTAACTACTACCTCCGATTGTTGATATTGGAGTTAATTAGAGAGGTTAGATTTGATCCTAATTACTTCTTTATTATAAGAAGCAACTGCTACAATCATGCTATTCAAAATATTAGTTAAATTTAATTAAAAGTGATAAATGTGTAAAATAGACACATATTTTTTTTAATTATACCTTTATTTATAAAGAGGGAACATGGAAAATAATGAGTAAAAACTTATTGCAGAGAGATAACAAGTGACATATATTTAATGAGGGTTAAAAAAAAATACTAGTTTAAAATTTTAGATAGAGATGATTTGTTTCTTATATCTAGAGACACCAACATAAGAGAGATTGTTTCTTATAAAGAGAGACCAGGGAGTATATTATAAGAACTTAGTCCGCTTTATTTTTCATATTTTTTTTGAATTAATTTATTTAACTTATAAATCAATATGTAATATGATATTATACAGGGATATTTTTTTAAGAAGATAAATTCATACTTGTCATAATGAAGAATAGGATGAATGGAGTAATATATAAACATGGTTAAACATGAGATTGAAAGCATATGGGATGGATGGAAATGGGGTGCACATTGAAATGTAAGAAGTGGGAACCAAGTGTCCACGTTATGAAGAGATCGAAATGATTGAAGATAAGTACAATATTGGTACAACATGTCCCATATATATTACACAGCCTTCTTCTCCACTTTCTTCCTTTCTTCTGCAGAAACCCACTTTCCCACACTTTATATATATATATATATATATATCGTTTTCTTTCATGTCATAAACATGTTGCCATTTTCAAATAACTATAGCATTTCATGTGTTAGAGCACCTATGGGCCATATACGGCCATGATTAAAATCAGGGAAAAAAATAATTAATCAGTTCCTGTAATTTTGCCTCGATTGTAACTTAGTTTCTAAGTTTTTACTCGAGTGTATAATTTTGATTGGATTGAAACTCAGCTCTTGAACTTTGTTTGGTGCAACTTAGTACCTCGATTTTAACCATTTCAAGCATTAGTACCTGAATTTAAAAGCATAACTTTAGTCCTTATAATTTTATTTAATTCTAAAATGTAAGAATCAATATTAAAATGGTAAACATTATTTGCATTCGGGTACATTGAATTAGAATTGAGGAGTTGAGTTTTAACTGAGTCATAACTATAAGGATTATTAAGTTGCAAATTGAGTAAAAATCACACAGACCGTATAATTAATTTTTCTTGAATTATAATTGTTAATTTCCAGCAATGTGTGCTCGTGTTTATCACCTTAATTTTAGATCGTACACTTGTGCACGCAGGAGATTATGTCTTCATTTCGAAAGATTCCCCCAAGACTAGTTTATTCCAAGCACCCATAATGTTATATACGTTATGTTTCTTTTTGGGAAATTTTTAAAAAATATTTGAAGACTATAAATTATAATATGTTCATATTCTTACAAAATCGCACTATTCATATTAGCCTCGATCTTCTAAATCTGTTGGCCACATGAAGCATTTAAAGTTTTAAATATTGAAAGATTCATTTTGGTTCATAGTCATATTTTTATAAAGCAGTGGGATGCAATGAAGAATATAATATTTCTGATATGTATGCATGCATCTCCAATTATGTTCACATTATGAGTCTATTTGTTGATGACTTCGTAATCAATTTATATATTTGCCTTTTCAAACCTCTCTACTTATATAATACTCTGCATGCTATATGTAAACATGCATTTCACTTTATATAGGTTTTTTCAAAAAAAAGAAGAAAGAAGTTTACATGTTTTTAATTTACTTTCAAAATTATTCTTTAAATTTCATTCAACATTAGTAAATTATTACACTGCTAATCTCTCCTTAATTTTTAAAAACACACATTTTTTTGGAAAATAGTAGTATCAAATAGAATAAAGTGAAATTGATTACCTTATAATAAAATAGAGATATTCAAGTGAGAAAAACAAAACAAAACAAAATTAAGGGATGAGAGTGATACTTAATTTAAAATTAAAGCGGTATCCAAAATCCTCATGTTAAATTTTTTTTTTAAGTACATATAATACCTCAATGTTATTTTTTTAGGATTACATTCAGCACTTGAATCTTTTAGAGGGTGTTAGTTGTATCATAAATAAGATGAGATGCATATTCAAAATAAGATTAAGGTGCTACACACCATTAACTTAAAGTCAAAATTATAAAATAATAGCAAAATTCAAGATAAAATTAAGAATTAGAATTATATGCTTACCCTTCATCTTCTTTGGACCAAGTCAGAAAAGTAATTAGGTCAAGTTACTTTCATTACGTATATGATTAATCGAGTAGAAGGGAATTATCTATTTATCTTCTTCTTAAAGGACAGATATTTTCCATAAATTTCACTTTCCAATACCTTTTTTTCTGAAAATGCGGGAGCACTGATCTTCCTTTTAATTTGACTAACGAGATATTAATTATGCGTGAGTAGAATAACACTTTCTATTAGAGGATTAACTAAATAATCTGTTGATAGTTTTCTATATACAGTAAATTAAATGTCAGGCCATGATAGGTTTTTTTTTGTGTGGCTATCAATAATACACTAGGATTAAAAACTTCAATGCCCTCACGAGGGCAGGCCATGATAGGTTTTTAACTATATATCAATAGATTATTAACTTCAATTGTCATAAAATGCATACATGATTTTTTTCTTTTATTTTAATAAGAGATAACAGATGCTAATCAGATTTAACTCTCCAGAATAATCCTTATAACTTTGACAGTGATGCTATGTTTAAACCAGTAATACCAAAATGGTTTGTCTCTATCCTCTTTTTAGTTTCTCAACCATTTAGATCAAATTTTTTTAATTTAAATTTAATATTTTAAATAAATTTAGTATTTATAAGAGAAAATCAAAATTGATATAGGAGCACATGTTTAGTACTTTTGAGTTTTGAACAATAATTATAATTCATCATACTAAGAACAAAAGATAAAACTTAGGAAATATGACCTCGTCAGTCCTCCTGTCGATTTCTAAACAAAATCAATTCACCTTCATGAGTAAATAAATTAAATGATAATTTTATATTAGAGTCATATATGAAAAACATGCATAATTATGAAAGTTCATGAAAAATAAAAAGGGTAAAATAATAATGGTATAAATTAAACCATAACTGACCTGAAAAGAAAATATAATTATTAGTGCATAAGGCAAGTGAAATGTGACGCTTCTAATTCCAACAATCAAATAGAAATAATGCGCGGTAGATTCAATGGGAATATCCTCAACTTATATAGTGAACTATGTCTTTCAAAGAAGTTATTATACTTATAATGAACTTTAAACTATATATGAATCCTGATTATTCTCTTAAATTTTTAAGTGAGAAAAAGAATTATGATTTCAAAATAGAATTTCTCAGGTTGAAAATCGTGTTGTTATTTTTTCTTATTCGAAAATCTAAATGGTTTTTTGGTCACAGAAAGTGAGTGCGATCTAAATAAATGGTTAAGTTATATATTATATGTGATGCTCCCACTGGTTGTTATACATAGGCATCTAATAATGACTTTAAATTTAGATAAAATTAGTCATTTCTTATAAAATATATCATAATTATCCTCAATAAAATCATTAGTTAGAAAGTTATAGTTAATTAGTTAGGAATAATAGCTATATTAAAGTATTATTTTATATAAAACATGTTATATTTTATGAAATATGCTAAAAAAAAAAAGTATCAGAAGGATCAGTAATAAATTAAGTTGGTGCTATGATTTTCTTTTTAAAGATATAATATAAATTCGAACTATTATGGTTAAAATTTTAATCATTCAGATGGCCTATCTCTTCTCCAATTAACTACTCCTAACAGATTTGCATTGTTCAAATTGATGATCAAACCAATAAAATTATGTACATTAATTGTTAGATATTATAAAATTGAGAGAATTTGAAGATAATATTTTATAATTCATTTTGGCCTTCATGCTTGTCATTTTCAATACTTCGTTTATGGACCATAGTGTAATTAACTTCTACTTGTTGGCCACAAACATTTCATTACATGCAAAGATGTGTTTGACATATTTTTAGATCTGTATTATTTAACTCTGATTTCATCTCTATCATGTTTTTAAGTGGGGGACTTCCACTTTCTTCTTAGTTTGATCTGTGTGCTGTTTGTCAACTTGATTGTTTTAAATATTATCCAGACATTATCGTTATTTAATGCCCGTAATTACTTGGTAACTTGCATTCACATATTAATTTGGTGCAAATATAATAGGGATTGATTTTAAATGGGGCAAACTCTCACAACGTTGACTTGTAAAAAATGCAACTTAGTAATTACTACCTCCGGTCCTTAATATAAGACCTTATTTGAATTTTATTTTGATCCTAAATATAAGACCCCAATCCACTTTGTCTCTCATATTTATATTTTTTTTTCCAAAATAGTCCTTCTAACAATAATAGTTCTAGCCAATACATTTGATTAGTAAGGATATTTTAGGAAAGACAACACATATTTATTACAAATAACTTACTTAACTTTTTTTTTTAATCTCCTCAAATTAATCAACTAGCTCTTATAAATAGGATTGGAGGTAGTATTAAGCATGCCTTTAACATTTCATTTTAACAAAGGTAATTATTAAATTCAGATATGAAGTAGAATAGAAAAACTAATATGACTCCTTATAGTTTAACCTAATTTTTAATTAGGTCCCTGGAGTTTGTTTCTTTTTTAATCAACTCCTTCAAATTATTTCCGTTGTATACATCACTCCTTCTGCTTTAGAAACGTTAACCCGGGACAAACAGATTCATGATTGCCGTTAAAAAGGAGTGAGATGGCTGACAGCTAGATCAATTTGGACAAAGTAGACTTCAATGATCAAAACATTAGTCCTTGTTATAAATTTTAAATACCTAATTTATAGATAGTGAATAATTAGTTAAAAAAATGAATAGATTAGAAATATACTTTTGTTTATAAATATGTCTTTATAATAACTAAGAAAAATAATTAAAGAGAATGTAAGGGTAAAATTAGAAAAAATACATTAAATGTTAAGACAAATATTAAATTAAAACTTATAAAATAGACTACACTCTTTTTTAAATCTGAAGTTTATAAATAGAACGGGAAAAGTAGAACATTAATGAAATTAGGCACTTTTAGGCTTTTCTCGTGCAAAGGAGAAGGGGGCATAGTTATTAGAGAGAATTATAATGAAGTCCTAATAAAGAAAAATAACTACAAAAAAGTTTCAATAACAGGGTAAAAGTTGTTATTTTCTACCTAAACTTGTCATTACAGATTATTTAAATCGTTATTGAAATTTTTTGATAACTGTTTTTTTTTTTGGACATGATTGTAATTATTAGCTTACTCATGAAGGGGACTCCTTGTTTATGTCAAAAATATAAAATTCCACACTACTTGTTTTACTTGTAAATAATACACTCATTGTTGTCATGAAATCTAGTCCATTCAAAATCTAACTTGAATGGTTCAAATTTAAAAGTTTTAATTTTCGGTTTTTTAACAATACGTTTTCTTTTAAGAAGTGCCAGTTATTGAATTACTTTATTTTGAATTCTGAATCTATTAAAATAAAAAATTATTCAAAATATAAATAATATTTAAATTGAATTTAAATAATCTAAAATGAATCTGAATGGTTATGATGAAAATGAGCAACCCATATTTTTTTCATGAGCACGAAATGTGCTCGAGCACGAATCGATGGCAAACATAAGTTGGTGGGGGGTGAGTATGTTGAAATTAATTGAAGGGCGGCCCAATATCTTCCTAGCAAATCCATCGTAGGAGGTACTTCCTTAGATCCTACCCTACGTATGTGGGAAATGGGAATCGTCTTTTGAAAATTAAATAAAAGTACTGCTCCCTCCCTCACTAAGGCCTTGTTTGGTTTGAGAGGAGGGTAAGGGAGGGTAGGGTAGGAAAAGAGAGGGGAGGTTTTATCCTTATCATGTTTGGTTTTATTAAAAAGGAAGAGAGGAGAGGATATTTAATGATACATTGTTTGATTCAAAAAGAGAAGGAGAGGAATAGTAATAATCAATTTACCATTTTACCCTTGCATATTAGTTTATATTTTTTATTGATATATTATATAAATTAATTTATATCTTAATTTAAATTATATAATTTAATGCAAATTCAGTCTTATCATGTTAATATGTGCGTTAAAAAATTAGTGCAGTAATTTTTTATTCTAATTAACATAATAATATATTTAAAATAATTAAATTAGCAAATTTTATACTCTAAGAAGAATAAAATTTTATTCTCTTTAGACTGTCCTTTTTTTCAGCTTTAAAATATATTTAATAAATAATATATTTATAAAAAATAATTAATTTTATAATATTATAATTTTTATTTAAATAATTTTTTATAATATATTTTTTAATTATAATATTTTTTATTTTTTATTTTTTACTTAGGATAATTTTTTTATTTGAAATAAATATTATAATAATATATTTTATGGATAGTAGTGGAATATTAAAAAAATCATAAGGGTATAATAGTCTAAAAATTTAACTCCCCTTCAAAATTTTTAACCAAATGAGGGGAGGAGCTCCCCTTCCCTCCCCTCCCCTCCAACCAGACAAACCCTAAATATAATATAGGTAGTCTAGAATTTCATGATATTTTTATTTGTGTAAATATTACTTGAATCCAAATAGAATATATTACTTCCGTTTCTCAATATAAAAATTTATTTTATCTTTATTTTAGTTCTAAATATAAGATTCAAATCTACTTTATCTCTCATTTATTCTTTTTTTTTCTAAGGTAGTCATTATAATAATGTAATTCTAGCCAATACATTTAATTAATAAGGATATTTTAGAAAAGACAATACTTATTTATTATAAATAACTAACTTAACTAATTTTTTTAATATACTCAAATTAATCAACTAGCTCTTATATTAAAAATCAGAAATAATATATATGTTAGTTAAAACTAATTCAAGAGAGTATATTTTAGTATAGGAATGGGGTTGAAATGTGTAAGAAACACAGAATCGGGTTGGACAAGGTACGGAGGGTATCATGGGCTCACGCGCGAATGATTTATATCATACTCCCTTCTAATAGAAAAAGTTTAGCAAATTAAATTTGTTGTGAAATTCAGCTGAATTTTAATATTATCCTGTACTAAATTTTAACATCATATTAATTTATATTTAGGGGTGAAAACTAGCCAGGCTTTATCCTTAACAGGCTAGACTTGTGTTAAAGCCTGTCGGCTTGAGCCTAGCCTGTGGCCTGTGATAAGCCTTGTGTTCAACCTAAGCCTAGTCTGACCTGAAACTTGTTAAAAAGCTTGAAAGTTTTGAAAATTTTGAACATACATAAATTAATTCAAAATTATAATAACTCAATCTAAATATCTAATATGGAAATTGTAATAATAGGCTGACTTTAAAACTGGTTTTTTGAGGAGAAGATGCAGTCAAATAAGCCATAGATTCTAGACGAAACAACTTGCAATGGTCAGCTAAAAAAATCAATCAGTAATAACATAATCTATTGATGCATTCTAATCAGTTTGTGAAAAAAATTTACGAAACTAGTAAATGAATTAAGGCAAATAATCTTAGACTTACTAACGTCATTTATAGAGATATGCAAATCATCATAAATGGGCATCATTCAACAGATTGCACTTCAATAACACTCCTAGACAACCTATCCAGTTCAAATCAAAATAATAAATGGCATCCTCGAATGGATAAATTACACCCATCGGCACTTGAACTCTTGAAGAACCATAGCAATTTGAGTTTCAACACTTTGAAGAACTAAAGCAATTTAAGTTTCGATCATCAAAAAGCAATTTAAGTTTCAAATAGTAACATCTACTATCAGAACAAGAACCATCATTCCAGTCAAACATAGAATGACAAAGCAAAGAATATTTCGATTAAAATATCCCTAAAAGAAACACAGCAGCAGATAACTAAAAAACCAACAAATGACCGAGCACTAGCACTAGTAGATTGGAGGTCGAATAGCAAACGGCAAACGAAGGTCGGAGGTTGTTAGATTCATCAAACTAGGGTTCTTCAAATGGGTTAGCTTACCTGGCTAGATGAGCAATGAGAACTGACGAGGAAGAGTTGTCGACATCAATGATGGGTTCAAGCTCTGACCTCCGAGTTGTGGCTTGTGACTGTGAGGACTGAGGAGGAGGATGACTTGATGCCTCCGATGCTGTGGCTTGGGCTTGGGAGTCAACGTGGCTGAGGATATAGAGACCAGAAAGTAGAAGACATGAAGATTGAAGAGAGGTAGGTAACTACATGACTGAGCATCCTTCACACCGATGCTAAGCAACTAAGCGACGCCGGTAAGCACGAGCACAAACCGTGGAGTCAAGTGCCTATCTATTTGACTCTAAGATTAAGGTAGGAGAAGGAGACCAGAGATGGAGAGCCAATATGAAAGGTGAGACCGTGACTAGGACTGTGAGGGTGAGAGTAAGAGCAGTGGTCAAAAATTGAAATGAAGATTGAGGGGAAAACGAAAACCTAAGGGAATTATGGAGTAAATAATCTTTTTGCCAATTTACTTAATAGGGTTTAAAATTATATATCATGTAAATGTAGTAACAACAAAACGTAATGGTATAGTGGTGAAGTAACTTCTCACTCACTCACAAGTCCTAGGTTCGAGACTTATATTTTCCATAACCCACATAATATGTGAAAAAACATAACAGGCCCAAGCCGCCTGACAGGCCTTACAGGCATCTCATGGAGCTTGAGCCTGGCTTGTTAGATGAAATAGGCTTCTAAAAAAAGCCTGAGCCTGTGTTTTTTTTAAAAATAAGCCTGGCCTGATCAGGCCCAAAGTAGGTCAGGTTGTAGGCCCCTGACAGGTCGCTTGGCCTATTCCCACCCCTATTTATATTTCATTACTATCCTCATTAAACATGATAATATAAAGAAAAAATATTTAATACTTATTCAAATTATCAAATATTCTTGTGAAAAATAAGAAATTTCTTTTAGAAAGACTCCTATAATAAGAACTAGAGTGAGTAATAATTAGTCTTAAGTACTGTCTGCGTGCGTGTGGGGCAAAAACATTTGTTCCCTCAAGTATTGGCTTCCACATCGGACTTGTGCCTTACCACTAACAAACTTTGTTTCCCTGGCTCAACAATTTCTTGCGCTTATCCCACCCAATCAAGCAAGATTCAAGGTCTCATTACATGATCAGGTCAAAAAAAAAAAAAAAAGTCTCATTACATGCTCCTTGGATGATATTAAATGTATATTAGAAGCTGGTTAGAAAGTTTATTTTGACCATAAACATAATATCTTCATTTATTTTATATTTATATTTATTATTTTTTAAATTAATTTATTTAATTTATAAAAACTGATATACTACCTCTAGTCTTTAATATAAGAGCTTGTTTGACTTTATTTTAATTCTAAATATAAGATTCCAATCTAATTTGTCTCTCATATTTATCTATTTTTTTCAAAACAGTCCTTACAATAATAGTAGTTTTAGTTAATACACTTGATTGGCAATGGTATATTAGGAAAGACAATATTTATTTATTACAATAACTAATTTAACTAGTTTTCTTGATTTTCTTAAATTAGCGAACTAGCTTTTATATTAAGAACCGGAGGTAATATAATTTGATGTTATATAGGATATTTTAGGAAGATTATTATGTCATATTTGTTATAACTAATTAACTTAACCTCATTAATTTATCCAAATTAGTTAAGTAGCTACCTCTTACACCATGGACAAGAGGAGTATAAAGACATCACATATCTATGTGTGCATGCTCCCTCGTGTCTTAGACTTAGGAGCTATACATTTAATTTATGAAAATTAAAAAAATTAGTTAAGTTAATCATTTTAATCATATATATTGGAAATACTCTCTTAATAAACAAAATCCCTTGATCCATGTAATCAATCAACAGGGAGAGCTAAGGCCAAAGGAAAAAAAAGAACAATCAATGGGGAGAGTTTACGAAAAGAATATAAATTTAGGAGATAAAAACATCTTGCATGTAGGATAAAAACATGTAAAACCCTCTCTACTAACACTTACATTTAGACTAGGAGGGAGAATCCATAAAAGTATCTACAAAAATAATAAGAGCAAGCATTTGAAAGCTTCAAAATGGGAAATGGTTTACTAGGGAATGAAGAGATGACAAGTGGAATTGAATAACTGGGTTCGGTGTTTGCGATCGTAATGGTTATGGAGGATGAGGAAGCAGTGAAGATGGTGATGGAACTTAGGGTTGATGAGGTTAGGGACGATTCTGTAAGTGGAACTCACTCTCACACCTATCGAAATGGCCAATCCTCTTGCTGACTCCAACAAGTCCTGCATCTCTCTTCCTGCTCCGTACATTGCCTTGTTCTTCACTCCCACTTCCATTCTATATATCGTCGCCCCACTCTCTGCATACACTTCATCGCCCTGCCTCCATCATCGTCATCATCATCAACCTCATCAATTACAAATTCCTTACAATTTTCTCAAGTATAGCTAATTGTGACTGATATAGATACTGACTAAACAACATGTAAGTTGTCACAAAATATTATGTTTATAATTGCCTCCTTACATTTATATACACTACCTCAAACTTTAATATAAAATACAACTGACTAATTTGGGAAGAATAAAAAAACTAAAAAATTACTTTAAAATATTCATATTTATTGTTTTTTTAGACTAATTTGCTTAACTTATAAATTGATATATAATTTAATGATACACATAATTAAGTATTTTAGAAACGTATTTTAGAAAGATTATGTAACATAAATTATAATTAAGGTAATTTTTTTAAAATTTTTAACTTTTCTAAATTAGCCAACTAGGCCTTATATTAAGAGTTGTAGATAATAATTTGTGAGGGAATCAATTCCGATATATGTTAAGTGAGGATCATATCATCAACCATGAACTTCTTTTTTCTAGTGGAGAAAATGAAGAGGAGGAGGGAGGGTTACGTACATGAGAGAGAGCAAAGGGTAAGATGGAAAAGGACAAGTGGATGAGAGGAGGATGAAGGTGAAGGCGAAAGAACTTGGATTTGTTTAGGATTCCCAAACTGATGGAGCAATTGAAGGTCAGGATCTTGGTTGACACCCCGGTCCTGTCCACTCCTTCCCCTAACTTAAACTCTCGCACTCTTTCCACCTGCAATGATATAATATTCATATCACCAAATTAATTAATTAAAAAGAAAATTCTTGAATTTACATAGTAATAATAAATCTAAAATACCCCATTTTAATAAATTATACTTCTTCGATCCTTAATATAGGACTCAATTATTGAGTTGGTTTTGGTCCTAAATATAAGACCCATTTCTTATATTTATCAATTTTCTCTAAACTACCCCTATGAATACTCTTTCAACCATAATCAAGTAAAAGAGGGGAAATGGGTATTAAGAAAGATGATTATGTTGTTTTAGGAAAAACATGTTACATTTCTTATAATTAACTAACTTACCTAACTTCTTTAATCTGATCAAATTAGTTAAATGGGTTTTATATTAAGGACCGGAGAAGTATATCTTCAATAAATTAAAGTAGAGGAGACATGATGGCATATAATGGAGCACATCGATATGGCGTGACTACTCTAGACTCTACAGCCCCCCCCTTTCTTTTTAATATATTGTTACTATAATATATTTAATTAATATATTTATCAATGCAGGTATCGATCTTGTGCATAACATAAATAATATGCTAACATATTGGACCCACATCGTCATAGATATTCATCATTTCAACCACATCTTTTGTGGCAACATAATGCAGCATAGTGTATAATAATAAATCCCGTTAACAGATGTTCATAGAATAATAGTCAAAATAAAAACACATCCCATGAAAAATGATGCTCTTTTGCCCACTTCAATATTCCTCCCTCATCAAAAATGATTTGTAATCCTCCTTTTCAATTACACTCACACTGATAAATTTCCCTCCTTTTAAAGAGCTTGTCCAGAAACAAAATCACAACTAGTATCTGCCTTTTAATTTGCACAATGGCAGAAAAGTACAAATGATTTATATACCTAGGTGTTGAATTTTTGTGTCTCACAGGTATTGGAGGCAAAATTGCTTGAAGCATTGCCAGTACTAAATAAGAGTACCTATCCCAATAAAGATTCGAATATTAGTTCATCTCTGTATGGGGATTTAGTCTCTTTTACTAAACTCAATCCTATACTATTTTTATTTCAAACCCCACATAATTGGGAAAAAAAAATTACTCGGTACCTGGAGGGAAAGCACAGGAGGGGGAGGCTTCGTAGCAATGTAGAAGACAAGCAACGCAACACTTAGACTCACTAACAGTCTCCAGCTGATCTGAATCCATATCCAAGCCCACGAGTCTGTGTTCCGGTATGTCCAGTACCTCCTCCACCCTTTCTCCTTCCTCCAATCATAATCAAACACGTCGTCATCATCTTCCTCCTCATCATCCTCACCGTTCCTGTTCATTACAATCAGGCGGTTCATATCCCCGTCGTTCTCCGTAGGCGCCGTGGCATGGCTCTCGTCGTACGACACCTTCTTGTGGTGGTGGTAGCAGTGGACAGAGCCCCGGGAGGAGGATGAGTAACGGTAGAGGGCGTCCACATGGGTCGGGTTGGAGACGGGGCGGGCGGGGGAATGGAAGGTGGATGATTCGGCGTCGTTTTGAGTGAAGGTGGTGGCGGAAGGGCTCTGGACGTAGTAAGCAGGCAATGAATAAGAATGGTGGCGGTGGTGGTGATACATGAGAGCCTCGTGCTCTTCCACAGCAACGTTGTTGTTAACGTTCGACATTATTGTTGTGAGAGAGTTGTGAGCTGATGAGTTGTGAGTGTTTGTGTGCGTCTTCCAAAATGGCAAAGCCGTTTGGGATTTTAAAATGAATCAAAGAGATTTGCTCCCAAAAAAAAAAAAAAAGAATCAAAGAGAGTGGGATTGATGTGAATGATAGCATATAGAGGTTTGGGTCTTCATTAAGAGACAACAAAAGAAGCAAACATAATTGCCCCTAATTAAGTGTTCACGGATACCCTACTGTTTTTTTCAACTATTCTATTACTACCTCCGCTACTTAATATAAGAGTTTATTTGATTTTTATTTTGGTCATAAATATAAAAAATCCAATTTACTTTGGCTCTTATATCTATCTATTTTTTTCCTAATATAATCCTTATAATAATAGTAGTTCTAACCAATACACTTGATTAGCAAGGATATTTTATGAAAGATAATACTTATTTATTACAAATAATCAATTTAACTAGTTTTCTTAATCTACTCAAATTAGTCAACTAGTTTTTATATTAAGGATCAGAAATAGTATTATGTACACAGTATAATTTTTTTAAATATATATACAAAAGTTATATTATATTATTCCTAGTCAACATCTAAAGTCTAGGAACATTTTTTTCAAACATAAAGTCACGTCATTTGACTGATTTTGATCCTTTAATTTGTTGATTATAGATTTTTTCCCCTCCCGTTTGGTTGAATTCTGATAACACGGGTGTCGATAATTATATATTAATCATATATACCCATGAGAAAAAAACCCACAAATTTTAAGTCATTTTTTTTAGATATACTAACTAATTTTCAAACATTGTATGGAATAATTATGATTAATTTAGATTGAACCAAGTTCAATTATAATATTATATGGATAGAAAACTCTTGTAATTCTTTTTTCATAACCGCATGTATCCTATATATGAATTAAATTTTTTTGGTAATTCTTATATTAGAATGTTACACATTTTTTTATTCACAACTAGACCCGTCTCGATCTGGAATATCCGGCATATGAATTTTTTTTTTAAAAGGAGGTAATATTATAATTTTCATCGAGCAACGTGATTAGAAATTAAAATAAAGAAAATAATAGGGACGAGGAGGGAATGCTGCAATTACGGAAAAGTGTCGGGGGGGCTTGGCTCAGACGATTGCGCCTTAAAAAAGGCATTTTAAGAAGTTTCTTTTTACAAAAAAAACAAATAATAAAAGACACGCTTTTGCACCGAAATGCCTGTGGGGGAATGACAGCCAACTGCCAAGTATGCACGCTTTACTCATTACACTGTTCTCCTCCTTTTTTGAGAAAAAAAAAAAAATTGTGGCTTATAATAACAATTAGGATCTAACCCCCGAATATGTTCTGTTAATTTAATTGTGTCCTCCCAAATATGCCCAGGGCCCATGCATTTTACATTAATTAATTGGATCCAATGCATGCTCTATATTTGATGAACAGAGCTTTGAATGGTCACCAAAAAAAAAAAAAACTAACGGAATTGAGTATAGCGGAAAGGATTAGTCCCTCAAAACATGGTGAACTAAGCTTAGAACTCTCGCCGGGAGAGATGCTCATATTTAGTACTTGACAGTGTCTCGAATAGAATTAATTCTAATAGAAGTATGCATATGCTTTAGCAAAAAAAAACAGAAAAGAAAGATAACACTCAATATTATTAAGGATTAATATCATCTTTAGTCCTGAAATTTAATCTCATTTTGATTTTAGTTTCTAAAATTTGACATTGATCTTTAAAATTCAACTTTATTTTGAATTTGGTTCTTAAAATATAAAACTAATGGTTTTGGTCCTTCAAATGTGATCTCATTTGGATTCTGGTCAAAATATAAATTGACAAGCAGTGATGATTTTTTGGGCCAGATGCTATTGAGTAAGAAATTGGCTGAATAAAAATTAGACATTTTGATCAAACTAATCAAAAACTGATTCTGTGTTTTGCTTGAGTAAAATATGTGATATTATATACAGAAAAATTACAAATATAATATCCTTAGTATATTAATTATCTATATAAATGTTTTTGGGTCAATATAATTTTTAATTATTGAAATTTAACTTTATTTTTATTTTAATCTATGAAATTTAATTTCATGGTGGTTCGACTAAAAATTTTTGTTCCCTTGGAGGTCAAATTCCTGAAACAACTAGTTTCAAATTTTAAAGACCAAAACTAAAATAATATTAAATTTTAGAAACTAAAAATAATATTAACCCGACATTATACTTCTTTATCATACAATGTCTGTTTCAGTATCGGTCCATCCACATCCTAAAGCATTATTGTCCTCTTTCATCGTGGATCCCTAACAGGAGGAGAGATCCAAGAGAGCAGGCTACTATTTCCTTATAAGCAGTATGAATGAATTGAGCATCATTATCGATATCAACTTATAATACTCGTTAAAAAAATCAAAATTTAATATTCTTATATTGATTGATCATAGTAAATTTAATTAGCCATCAATATATCATTAAATTATACTACCTCCAGTCCTTAATATAAAACCCTATTTGACTTTTATTTTGGTCCTAAATATAAGACCCCAATCCATTTTGTCTCTCATATTTATATATTTTTTCCAAAGTAACCCTTCTAACAATGATAATTCTAGTCAATACACTTGATTAGTAAGAATTTTAGGAAAGACAACATCTATTTAGGACAAATAACTAACTCAACTTACTTCTTTAATCTTCTCAAATTAGTCAACTGGCTTTTATAAATAGGACCGAAGGTAGTATATATACATACCATTTTCGTACAGATGCCGAGTTTTGATGTTAATGTTTTGAATTGGGTTGTTTATCATTCAAAATTAACCAATAAATCATGTATAATTTAGTAGCATGGTGCAATTTCATGGGACTCTAAAATTGAGTCAGACTTAATTAATATTTCTGTAGTTTTTGTTTATTATATGAGCAGAGAAATTAAAATGCTGTGTCACGAAAACTTCAGGATGTTGAATGACAAAAGTGGATTAAAATAATGATAAGTAATGTGAATGAAGAATAATTAAGACTTGAAGTAGAGATGAAATTTAATTGAAGATTTCTTGGAATTGAAGAGAAAAATAGATTGTACGGCAAGGGTGTGATAGGTCATCATGGTAACATATATATATATATATATATATATATATTGGTTTAAATATATAACACTATACTTTTTGCTTTTGTCTTAAGATATTATTAACTCCACTTCTCCCAACCATCATCATTCAAACTAAATCAACATGTAGTTTTTTTTAAAATATATATATATTTCATTCTTCAAATACAAAGATACAACTTACGTTATATGTTTTCAATTGTTTGTGATGTTTCTTTTGTCTAACGGTAGGAACATGAATTGTTTATAACTAGAAACTCTATATATTGTTTTTCACGTATAGGATATGTATGGGATCAGAAATAAGATGTATTTTTCATAAATTATCCGTGAATAATATGGTTTTTATGTATATATTGTAATTTTTTGTATTGATATATTTGCTTGTAAAATATTTTGAAATAAACGTGAAATAAGTTAACTATAAATATGTGATGAAAATAAATTAAAAGTGAGTTTTATATAAAGTCCTCCCTCGTTATGTAATTTTCTAAATATACTTTAGCTACACTAGCTTCCAAATTTGACAATTTAGAGAATTCAAATTAGGGATTAGTACGTAAACTGTAATCCTAGCTTTTTTTTCCCTGAACAATGAGAATTCATGGCTGATAATCACCTATAATATGACTAGTCTTTTAATACAATATTTAATATATACCTGATACTAATTTTTTTGACCAAATCTCTGATACTCATTTACTACATAAACTTGTTATTTTTTGGGTAATATGAATTAATTATTATTGTAATTAGTTCCGCGTAAGTGTGATCTAAAATATTTGAAAGATCTGTACAAACAAAAAAATATATAATTATTTCAAGGATCATAGTTAATAGTAATTAATTAATAAAAGCGTTTTACATATGGAAACCAATTTTAATCTACATCATTACACAAAAAGACAACAGATTAACAATAAAAAAAATTAACAACATTAATGTATTCTGTCACAAATCCATGGCAAATTCATTTTTACTATTAGCCATGAAATATTTCTGTTGCAAAAATTTTATCACTAATCTGTTACAACATATTTAGCAATGAAATTGCCTCTCACAAACCTTAAGGATAACCAATTCTTATTTACGAGAATTATAATGAGATTTTTAAAAAAATAATTATTAAAAAGTCTTAATAACAATTTAAACAGTCTGTAATAGTGACAAATCCCAGAATAAGAAATTAACAAGTCCCAGAGTGAAAAAAGACAATTTTTTAATTTATTTTGTATGTATTTTATTTTCTTAGAATTCATTATAATTCTCATTTTGGGACGGCATGGGCATAACCTGACAATGAGGTGGCAATCAGGTGACGTGGCGCTAGTGATGTGATGTTGGGCCAAACATTTGCGTAGAGTTTAACTTAGGCGCAAATAAATTAGTGACCATCAGACTAATTCCATCACTAATCTATTTAACAATAAAATTATCCTTGATATAAAAATTTTCATCACTAATTCACTGTTTTTTACACAGTACATCATTTATTTTAGCCAAATATCTCTACCACACATATGTTCGTTGTGTATCAGAATTCATAGAAGGGAAGTGTTGTAAGTCTCGTATTATTGAATCTATAAATTAAATAAAATTTCACGTATATTTTAAATTCAAATATCTTCTTATATGTTTAATTCTTCATGTTACCTTAAACAATATTTAGTACTACATTTATGCTTAATATTAAAGCTGGATAAACTAAATTAAGAATATAATCTTAAAAAAATTAGTTAAATTAGTTATTTATCATGAATATCTGATGGTTTCCCTTGATTATCCCTTTCAATTTTGTGCTATAGATTATTGAAATCAGTAAAATATTCCGAAAAAAGATGAAAGACAAAATGAATTGAAATTTTATATTTAGAACTAAGTTTATTCTCCAATTAGCTTTTATAAGTTGTAGTACTACCTCCGGTCCTTATTATAAGACCCCGTTTGACTTTTTATTTAGTCCTAATTATAAGACCCCAATCTATTTTGTCTCTTATATTTATGCATTTTTTCCAAGATAATCCTTCTAATAATGATAGTTTTAGCCAATATACTTAATTAGCAAGGATATTTTAGGAATGACAACACTTATTTATTACAAATAACCAACTTAACTTACTTTCTTAATCTCCTCAAATAAGTCAACTGGGTGTTATAATTAGGACCGGAGGTAGTATTATTAATGAAATCTAAATTTGATTATTATTGAGCCTAAATAAAGTTAGCTTTGCCAACGCAGCTTTTTCTCTCCAAAAATTTTGAATTTATTACTCAGGAGACCGACTTCATCCTCTATCCCGTTTTCAAAGGGATTTTTATGAGGCTGACAAAGACAACGGTGACAGTTGATATGACTTATGCGTTTTGACATTAAGTATTTGTAACGGAAGCCTGACAACGCCAACGTCGCTTTGGCCGAGTGGTTAAGGCGTGTGCCTGCTAAGTACATGGGGTTTCCCCGCGAGAGTTCGAATCTCTCAGGCGACGTTCTTTATTTTTTCGTTTACTCTTTCTCTGTTTCTTCTTTTCCCCGTCCAAATTTGTTTGTTTAATCACTGTGTTTCCTCTTTCCCTGTCCATTTTTTTTCTAATCACTTCCTCTTTCGCTGTTTCGTCTTTCACTGACCGAGGGAGGGAGGCATGGAGCTAAATTTCTTGAAGCAAAACAGTAAAATACAGAATAGAGAGAAACAGTATAAATCGAATAAAAACTTCCAACTTAACTATTTTGGTCTGATGAGTTTACATCATCATTATCTTCTTGTACATGTTTTTTTTTTTTTTCTCCCCGGTTACTTTTCACTAACTCAATATAACAACCTCTGCATATTTTTGCTTCCTTCTCTTATAATACAAACAACACTACGTACAGTTCAACAACTAACACCTTTTTTATTTCATTCTTCTGCTTTTTTTGACTTCTCCCTAATACAACGTAACCTTTCTCACTATTCACATTTTCTCTTCTTCAATCTTCATCATAAGAATCTCCTTTGAAGTTTGAACATTATTTCACCAACCTAACCTATTCCCGCAAATTCACACAAAGAAAATGGCACCAGAAAAAACAAGATATGCAACAACATTAATGCCCATGCACCCCTCTATTCACAAGCAACTCCAGATTTCTCTCTACTCATATTTATATGTACCTCACACAAGAACGGAGTTCTTGAAGGAAATTTGGAAGCTGGTTGTGTACAATTCTGAGAAATGGTGAATGAAACAATGGGTGATGACAAGAAGGTAAGATATGGTCCACAAAAGGGTTTGTGTTTATTGTACTCGGAGGAACTGAATGTGGAGGGAAAAAATGTTTGTGCATTGAAGGTGTTTAAGTAAACGTCTAAAAGAACAAGAAAGAAAATGAAAAATTCCGAGGGTGGATATATATTACTCAACGAGATTGGCTTTGGAATTTGGGTGTGTACAATTGATGAGAAAAGGCAGAAAATGGGTGATCCACAAAGGGTTTATGGTTATTTCATTTGGAGTGACTGAAAGAGAGGAAAAATGGGTTTGTGCATTGACCGCGGTTGCGTGAATGTCTCTGTGAGAGGGAGGGAGGGAGGGAGAGGGAAATGAAAGATTTTCAAAGTTGGGACATTGCTCATTCAACTTGAAAATCAAGGAAAGGAAAAGAGGATATATCTTGCATCAAACCCTCCAAATCCCATTCTCCCACTCTTAAGTTTTCTCCTGATTGTCCATGATTATAATTCCCAAACCCGACCAAGTCCTGATGATGATGATGATGATCAGTGTTATTGAAGCAACCATTATTAAAATGGTTGTTGTTGATTTGACTTTTCACATCAGTAGGAACAACACTACTGTTATTATACTTCTCTTCCATGCTTCTACTCTCTAGAGGAGGAAGACACAGGTCTCTTTCTAACCCCATTATTTTACTATCTTCTCCCTCTAACCCCGTTCCATTATTATAATCATCTCCGTAAAACCCATCCTCCACCACGCCGCCGCCACCATCACCACCAAAGGATGCAGGCATATCATAAGGAATATTACTGTGATTATTCAACATGGAAAAGGGATACTCCATTAACTGGTGGTCACCACCAAAAGCTGCGGCTTGCATGGATTGTACGGATGCCGATGAAGATGATGATATTGATGAAGGTGATGAGTCCATATTGCACATGGTCATGTTGATGAAGGGCATTGAGGATGTGGTGGTGGTGGTGGTGGTGATGCCATTCAGCATAATATGATTTGATGATGAGTCTGTACTGTTGTTTGGTGAAGGAATAGCAGTGGAAGTAGTAGCAGCAGTAGTACAAGCAGTGTTGTTTTTCATCCTTTTCTTTAAAGTAGAGTTCCAGAAATTCTTAATCTCATTGTCTGTGCGTCCTGGAAGACGTGCTGCTATCTGAGACCACCTGAGATTTTCAGAACCAGAAAAAAAAAAAAAAGATTTAAAAAACCAGCTAGATGGAGAAGACAGAAACCTAATGTGTGTGTTGTGTGTGTGTGTGTGTGTGTGACACTGATATATATTCACAGATTTCTAAGCCTGTAAGCTGCAGCACAAAAACTGTATGGCTTATCTTCAATCCATGTGAGGACCTCTTAGGTTAATGGGCAGGGAAGGAATTGTCCTGTGTGAGAGCCTCCATATGAGGCCAAGTCATAATCAGAAGGTGATATTTTTAGTTGGTGCTGTTAATTAAATAGAAAGATTTTTGTTGTTCTAACTAACAGGTATATGTAACTTTCGATTGGGATAATGATAAATGTTTGATCCAATAGAAAATCAAAGAAACTTAAAGTAAAGAAAAAACTTGAGTCATCATTTTTAGGTAGATCATATAATAATGTCAATGACATCATTCATGATCACCATTACTGATGGATTTGTCACACAGAAGAGTGAGGAGCTCAATCACATTAAAGGTGTAAACTTTGTGATTTATCCTTGATCATTTATTTGAATATGGTCCGTAAATATAATATGGTAGGTATATAATGTAAGAATCCCGAAACCTGTGCATTGAGATGGTACCCCACATCAGTTAGATTTTGGGGGGGGGGGGGAATTTATGAATTACATTCTATCCGACGATTTCCGATAGAAACTTGAAAACCCCACAAAGAGGAAAATGAAACTGAGCATGTAAGCTGGAAAATGAAGAGCTGATAATGCATGCAGCTTTCAGATAAAAACTAGAATCTTTTGGGAAAATAGTGGAAGAAATTCACCAATCATTAATAACACCTCCGGTTCTTAAAGTTAATTGACTGATTTGAATAGATTAAGAAAGTTTGTTAAGTTAGTTATTTGAAATAAATATGTGTTGTTTTTCCTAGAATATCCTTGTTAATTAAATGTATTTGCTAGAACTACCATTATTACAAAAACTATCTTGAAAAAAAATAAATATAAAAGACAGTAGATTAGAGTCTTATATTTAGAACCAAAATAAAAGTCAAACAAACTCTTATGTTAAGGACTGAAATTAGTAGTAAATTAGGCAAACTCTCTTGAAACCCCAGACAAAACTTTGTACACAGAAACTTCAAAGATCAGTAACAAAATATTGAGTCATAAAAAGATTATATTGCGTCAATACATAAATATGACTTAGTTATAGTTGCCTTGGATTGATCTTAACTGTATATCTTCTGTGAGCCCAAGCATTATTAAGTTCAGTTGGATTTTCTAAGATTAATGTATGTAGTCAATGATATAGCCGAGGTGTTCAGATATTCCTCCTATATATGTTAGTCTCTAATTAATTAGAAAAGGAATTCTTTGTCTGTATATGTGTACTTTGTACGCGATGAAGTGCTCAGACAAAAACATATCCAAAGAACTGACAAGTATGCAAGGTAAAGAAAATTCATGAATACTCTATGTATGAAAATTTAACACATGAATACTCTAATAATACCATAGATCACTTTAAGAGAAATGGAAGAAATTAAATATGAATAATTTCTTGTAACATCTAACAAAAATGTCTAAGTTAATAAAATTCCTCTATTTGAAGCATGTTAACTTGGCATCCATATTAAACAGACACGTTAATAATAATTGAGGAGAAAATAAAAGAATAAATTTAAGGGATTGATATATCTCATATGAGTATATATGTAATGAATTAGCTTGAGATTTAATGATTGAAGATAAAACAATTAGTGGGGGGGAAAAACACTTACCTATTGCCAAGAATGGAATGAAAATGGAGAATGAGTTGTTCTTCTTGGAGAGAGAAAGCGCCTCTCTTAAGGTCAGGTCTGAGATAATTAATCCAACGAAGGCGACAACTTTTACCACAACGTTGAAGACCTGCATTTCTGGCAATGTCACTCCAGCAACCTTGTCCATTGGTCAACATGTACCTTATCAGCTTCTCATCCTCCTCCGGCGACCACAACCCCTTCCTTAGCTTCACAACGTTATTATTGTTCTTACTACTGTTCTTGTCCCTCCCCATTATCATATGTATCGGCTAGTAATATTGAGGATCGAGACAAAGGGAGGATCAGAGTTTCTTTTTTGTCCAAGTGGGTTTGTGAGAGAGATCTGACAGAGTGCTATATAGCAGAAGGAGGCTTCATAGTGTGGGAATGGTGATGATGATGGTGACGGGCTTGTGGGGTTTGCTTAAAATATGAAATATGAGTGAGAGAGAGAGAGATTGTGTTTGTTTGTGTAGTTAGTTGATGGGTAGAGTGGAAAACGGATTGGAGGGGGACCTCCATTAATGAATACATAGAAAGAGAGAGTGAGAGAGATCAGACACAGAGAGGGATGGTTGGTCTTCTTGTCTTTGACTCAATTCTAGTCTTTTTCGATATATTTTACTTCACTCACAAGGTAATCATCGTCTCCTCCTTCTTCCCTTGATCGCTTCTATCTTTTTGTATGTAACACTAACAATTTTATTGCTTCCACTTCACATAATGCCCTCTCTCTCTCTCTCTCTCTAGGGTTTAAACTTCAAATTCACGTGTGTGATGAGACTTAAAGAAAGAAGAAGCCGACATCATGAGATCAATAGTAAATTCAATTTATTAAATCTATATAACACCACTAGTAAGGAAGCTTCATCTTTTTATAAAGCCACTCAGGTTTATATAAATATACTGTAATAGATATTTAGCATGATCTAGCTATTATTTATACTTTTCCTCTATACTTTACAATTTCTCTAATTTATTTTTTTTTTCTGGGAAAAGTGTTGCACGCTTGACAGCTGTCTGATGATTTCCATGTATGTATATGTGTGTGTGTGAAATAATTATTGGTTATGTGAAGGTTACATTGTTTTGCATGAGTATGAGCTTCATTAGGGGTAACAACTTTAAGTGGCATGTTTCTGAAGCAAATCATTTACACCTCCCAACAAAGCAATGCCAATTAATTTGTCTTTCTTTTATTGGCATAATCTTATGATTGCCGCCATGCTTTTCCAGATTAAGTATTATTCACTATAGTATCCTTTCAACATATGAAACATCACAACCAAGATTTGTACGTGTAAAATGATGATGAGCACATGGTTATTGTATAACTAACTGCGCAGGTTAAAACTCAAATTGAAGTACAAAAAGAAGTTTTCACTTTTAATCTAGCTATATTTGCAGAATTTACTGCTCCAAGGGATGACATAATCACCATTAATTAAGTAGCAGTACTTTGGTAGAAAGCAAAGAAAGTACCCTTAAAAAGGTTGTTCTTGCAATGAGAGGAGGAATCTCAATAGGTTTATTCTAATTAAATATATATTATTTTGTTAATCATATGCAAGAATAATCCTGAGTTTAAACTAATTTCCCTAAAATAATATAAAAATAAATAAACTGAATTTTAATTTTACTGATTTACATTGTTTGGCTAAAGTGGAATAGATATAGAGGGAATGATAGTGTGACTTGAAAAGTATACATTACTTGATTTTGTGGTAAAAATTAGTTGGATATTTGTTCTTTGATCAGGATTTCTCCTTCTTGAAGGATAACACGTGTGCTTCTTATCCATTGTAACAGCTGGATAATATCTATTTTTTCCTACCATGCTTCTTGGTTTGTTTTACAATCATCTGATATAATTTTTCTTTATTATTATTATTATTATCCCAATCAAATCATATATGAATTAGGGAAAATGGTGTTTAAATAAAAGATTACTACACCCATTGGTATCAATTGCATAAAATATCATAACTAAGAATGTTTCAAGATTTCACCTTGTTTATAACTTTATCTGACATGAATTTTTAACCTGAAAATTGAATTCAAACTTTACAAGATCACTTGCACAAAACTTTTATGCTTGAATATGGACATATCCAATCCTTTTCTTCCTGGCTGTCAAACTATATCTCTTTGGCTAATTCCCTTTCATTACCTACTCATGTTTCCCACAGCCAAATATTTTTCATACAGAAAATATTTTCATGAACCATATAAAGAAAATCCTATTCATCATCATCATCATCAGTATCTCAGTCATTGTCCAAATCATAAACAGATATACATGAAAAACTCTGTCAATTCCAAAAAGTTCCAAGGGCATTACAGTAATTGGGCTGTGTTCTGACAGGGACTCCCCCAATTTTCTGAGATGAAAATGAGTCAGAAACTTGAAGCTACTCAGATGTTTCAAAGGTGGCATCATTTCGTTAATCAACAGCTGTCCCAATAAAAGAGAAAGAAGAATGAAAATGTTGTGATGCTTGTGAGGATGTCCCAAGCAACATTCTACTTTGTTACAAAGACAAGAAACAACAACTCACCTGGGCATTCTTTTCTGTGTCACTCCTTGTACTACACTGTAATAAGGATATAATATTTTATGAACATGCAGAGAGGCAGAAAAACAAAAAGTTGAAGCACTTTGAAACACATGATGAACAATAAAGGGGAAAGTACCAAGGGAGATGGAAGTCCAAGGTTGAGTTTCAACAATTTTATCCTGCCACCCAAAAAAAAAAAAAAGCCAGGCTACAAAATCTGATTGTCTCTGTCCCTCTTTTATTATCTCTTTTAGATTTTATTTGTGATTTTTTTGAGTTTTGTTTCAATCATTGCTGATGGGACATAAGAGAGATTCGCTTAACAAAAGAAAACATTGATTCCACATATATCCGGTACAAAACATAAAAAATATTTTTTTAAAAAAAAATAAAATTTAACTGTATATGGTAAGCTTATATTTCAGTACTGGACTGTTTATAGAACACAATTAAAATAGTTATATAAGAATCTTTTAAAATATCAATTGTCAATGATTTGCCATCAATATCGTGGATATTAAATTATCAAGGAATTTGCCGTTTTTCCAATTCAACCATAAAATTCCCTCAAGCCTATTTAGAAGCAACAATGGAATCAACAAAAATATGCATGAGTAAGCATACACAAGACTTTCCTAGAATAGAAACACGTGTGCCAAGAACTTGGTCCATAACAATGGAAAGTCTGTACAGAACCCAACAGACTCCATCATCTGACTTAGAGTTACAAGGCATTCATTTGAAAAGACGTTCTTAGGTCGACTCAGATAATATACATCAAGCTGAGACCCACTCGTGACAGTCCTCTAAGTCTAATCATCATCGGTTGATGTAAACAAACCAAGAACACCATAGAATTTTCCTTATAATGTTGGTGCTGAGTACCTTCTTGGAAAGAAATGGTATAGGCAAAGGTACATCATATTATAAAAAGTCTATGTCCTTGAAAACTGAATATGGTACAGAAGTACTTCTTGCAAGATAACCAATAAGGTGCCAGATAAGCACATGTACTCAAACTCATTCACAGGGCAAGCATTATAAGTTAGAAGAGGAAGCCTTTATTTGCGGGAAAAAATGACATTCCATCAAATACAAATCCAGATCTGAGCACATTATTGCCAAAAAAAAAAAAAAAAGAATATACGATACTTTTTTCTCTTCCTAAAGCAATTTGATTTTGAAGCTATTAAGAGCAAATCCTGGCCTTTCTAGATGTCAACAAAGTTTATGGGTTCTCGCAGGAACCTCTCCATCTGAAGTGCCCTAGTCTTAATTGACATGTCAAGGACCTTCTGATTAAATTCTACCACCAGACCTCCCAATATGCATGGATCAATCTGAAAAAAATACATTTAATCACATTAAACTTATTTATAGAGAGGAAAAGAAGGGGGCAATAAAAGTTATTAACAATGGGTACCTTTTGTTCAAGGAGAACCTTTTTCCTGGCTCCTATGATAGCCTGCAGAGTCTCCTCCAGTGCCTGCTCCTCTTCAGGGGGAAGAGGCTGGTATAAACATAAATTGAAGTCATGCAACAAGCCAAAACTAAGCATCAAGTTAAATACAATATAGCCAGCAGAATAAATTGAACGTATAAAAAACATAGCGTCTAGGAAGAATTATCCTTTACTGACAAGTCAGCTAGAAAAAGGAGACAAAATAAGGTGATCAGGGAACAAAATTCAGAAACATAAAAAGATATTATAATGCAAGTAATTTTAAATATTTAAGTTTCTTTAAAAATGATATCAGACAACGAGAATGACAGGTAGAAAAAAATGATGAAAGTAAGATATGCAGATACTGGAACTGATAAGATGATCAAAATAGTCAAGCCAGGTGGAGAGAGACTTCTTTTTTTTTTTTCCAATGAATCTGTAGAGCCAAGCCAATAGATTAATACAATGGTGTCTTGGATGCGAAGGCATACGTAATAAAAAGAGGGATACTTATGTCCTATAAATGGAGGGAAAACTTAAAAATTCAAGGCTGTCAAATCCGCTAAATTGGAGGCATAAGTATAATGGATACTATTGTACCAAACACAAGCATTTCAGATGGCCCCTAGCACCCTGGATAGGACGAAGACTACGCTGCATTAAACACCTCAAAGATGCTTTTGAAATATTTCTAATAAGTTATGCAGATAAAATAAATCCTCCGCCTTCCCTTCATCTGTAGAAGAGATTAGAAACTGACAAGGAGAATTAAAAGATGCAGCCCAGTCATATAATAATGCCACTAACATTAACATATTCATACCAATTTTTGTTACTTGCTTATAAAAACTGTGCATGTGAAGCTAATATTAGAAATAGCCATGTGATGGATGTATGACATTCCAAGGACGTTAGAGAGCCATCAAAGAAGCGTCACTTACCATGACAGTGGTCACAGTAGCTTTCACCCCTTTATATGCCATGGTCAACTCCACAAACTTCCTTGCTATGCTTTCTAAGTTTCGTAGCCTCCCATTCTCAGCCACCACAACTTTAAAATAGAAAAATCAATCAGTTAATCCATCAGAGCAGCAGAAAAGTAATGTCTCATGTAGCAAGCAAGTTTGAAACACGGTTGAGAGAGAAAAAATAACAAGAATTCCACAATTTGAGGCAAGAGATGTGTAATTGACATGCTCAGGTGAGTGGTACAGTAGCATGCGAATATATAAAAGCAGGCTTATATTCAAGCAAGAAACTGCATAAGCAATGCTAATGTTAGGTTAGCATAGGGCCATCAAATCAAATGATTTGAGATTCTCAGAAGTTACCCAATTAAGGGATCTTATAGAGTTTAAATCAAATAGGGTTGTGAACATATCTAATAGAGCTTAAAATAGTAATAATTAATTGATTTTCCATTTCAAATATTCTGCGGCCAGTTTTGAATAGATTAAATGCTACGTCTCCTCTCTTTGTTACAAGAAGCTTTTTATAGCCATATATTTGAGCCAGCCAAAGCCTACACTATTGTTCTGAAAAGAAGGAAAGAGATTCCAGAACCAACGGGAGGAAATTTTTCCCCATTCTCCATCACCTCAAGACTTGTTAGATACATGAAGTCTAGATTACACATCTTGTTCAGACCAAAGGGATTCACGATTCCTCAAACATTCTTGGAGCAATGGCAATATCATAGATCTTTGTCAAAATCATTAAAACACAGTAAACTAACCATACCAAGGAAATTCTTTGTGATATCTGAAAACTTAGAATCATGACAAATAGCCTGTACGGCTTTTACTCGAGAATCTTGGGTACGGACAAGTCCTTAGTAAATTCTAAAAATTTGGGACTTCTCTTTGTTGCCTCAACAAGGTCAACAATCTGTGACTCAACCTGCTCCAAAACATTAGCTTTTACTGCTGCAATATACAAAGCAGAGGTATAGTTTCCAGAACCTCCGAACAAAGCCAGAGGCACCTGCAGAATGAGTAAGAACCAGCAAGACGAAGCAGAAACTGATCAATGCCAATTATATGGCCAAGCGTTATGCTATTATAACAAAACAAACACACGAAGAAGACCCGGGAATAAAAACCATAATATGAAAACCACAATTATAATAATTATATATAATTCATGAGTAAAGATGTTGGAGAATGAAAGCCGACATATCCGGTTACCTTAATCTTTTGTTCCTCATGCCCTGTTGAATTGGCATAATTTCTTGAGGCCTGCAAACATAATATGAGGAGAAAAATTAAAAACCATGCACCTTATAGCATCAATCCTGAAGCATGACCCGCTGAGCCGAGCGGAGCTGAGCTTAGCTTCCAGAAAACCTGATTCTCATAACAGACAGCACAATTCATTTATTTATAGGCAGAATAGTGCAGGTCCTTAAAAGTAAAATAAATAAGCTTTAAAATCCAATAAATTCAGAAATAGTCAAATAAACGGAAAATGGTCAGATTGGGTTATGGTGTAAACTGAAGATTCTCCTGCAAGCAAAAAAAAAAATTCTCCCTCGTCTAAATAATTTTAGCTTAAGAAAACATAAATTTTAAATCATTAACAAAACTTAGCTGTAAACCAGGAAGTCTTAACTCGTAAGAAACTAAACATTGCAGTAGTACATCGATAGATTGTCGAAGGAAAATTGGGTAAGCGAATGTGAAAGCAAAGAAAGCATTTTCGATGGTTTTAATTCTAATACCAGGTAGTTTGCAGGGGCAGTATGGAATCGGGGAAGCGTCGACCCACTGTGTCGAGAGACAATCAGAGTAGGGATGGCCAAGTTTGTTGAAGAGGGCAATGCCGTGTCTGATTCTGCCAGACAATGCCATTCAGATAAACTTTAATGATCTGAAATCTCACGTTTGTGGTGAAAATCCAGCTCTTCAGGAAACAAAACGGTGATCGGAAAAGTGAAATGAACTAATGAAGACGGAGCCGATCACGGCTTGATGCGCTCCCAGTGTCACACTGAACATATCTTAGTGGGCTGGAAAGCCCAAAAATGTAAAACACTCAAGGGACCCCCAAAAAAAAAAAAAGAAATCATCAACTTGTATATGGATATAAAAACAGTGATTCTCATAATTTTTTTTTGTAGCAAAAAAAAAAAACAGTGATTCTTAATTGGTTTCAAGACAGAGTCCGAAGTTGTGCATTAATGGATATGGGAGCAATTGGACCCAAATTCACTTGGAAAGGGCCGAAGCTTGCTGGTTTCTCTCGTCTATATGAACGTCTTGACAGGGCCTTAGCAAACTCGCAATTCTTAAGCTATTTCTCATATTCATGTTTGAAGGTACTCCCCCACACTCTCTTCTCGGATCATAATCCTATTGCTCTGTTTCTTAGCTTTGGTGGTAATTGTTGTAGAAAACAAAAGCCTTTCCGTTTTGAGGCCATGTGGCTGTCGCATGATTCCTTCAACCATTTTCTTTCTAGCAACTAGTCTAAAACTGGTGAACTAGAAAGCATCCTAGAAAGTCTTCGTAACTCTTTGTCAATCTGGAATAAGGAAACTTTCGGCTATGTTGAGAAAAAGAAGAGAATCATTATGAACAGATTGAAGGGGATTCAAAATTCCACTAGCTACCCACACTCTCATTTTCTCCTTGATTTAGAAAAAACTCTACAAACAGAACTTGAAGACGTGTTGAAATTGGAAGAGTTAAAATGGTTCCAGAAAGCACGCACCGAATGGATTGCCAAAGGGGATAGAAACACTCGTTTTTATCACTTAAAAACTAACATTAGAAGAAGGAAAAATAGAGTTTTAGCTCTAAAAAACTCTAGTGGAACCTGGATTGAGAATGAGGATGAGCTACGAGCAATGGTCATCAATTATTTCAAAGGATTATACCACCCTAATGATTCTGATTTCCTGATACTATGCACCTCCTCTAAATTTCCTCAACTAGACAGATCTAGATTGTCCAGTATGGGTAATACTCCTATTAATGAGGAAATAAAGTCTGCAATTTTTTCGATGGGTCCTTATAAGGCTCCTGGCTATGACGGTTTCTCACCTATCTTCTACCAAGCGAATTGGAACACTGTTGGTGATACTTTATGTGATTTTGTTAAAAGGGCCTTTGAAAATAAAAGTGTCTTGACTGAAACAAACAAAACTCTCATATCTCTTATTCCTAAGGTTGAAAAACCAGGAGTGGTGGGTCATTTTAGACCAATTTCATTATGTACTGTTCATTACAAGTGCATAACAAAGATTATAGCTAGTAGACTGAGAGCTGTAATGGATGATCTAATCTCACCTTTTCAAGCGAGCTTCATTAAAGGGAGAAACATTCAAGATAATATAACTGTGGGTCAAGAGGCCATGCAAATCATGAAGAAAGCAAGGGGAAGGAAGGGTTTAATGGCCTTGAAAATTGACCTAGAAAAGGCTTTGGACCGTATCAGATGGGAGTTCCTTCAGCAAGTATTGTTTGAAGTGGGATTTGACTCTGATTTCATTTCCTTGATTATGAACTGTGTCCAATCTGTTTCTTATAATGTCTTGTGGAACGAGGAACAATCAGAATTCTTTGCTCCCTTGAGAGGCCTTCGACAAGGAGACCCAATATCTCCCCTCCTCTTTGTCTTATACATGGATAAACTCTCCCATGTCATAAGTGATGCCGTGAACAATGGAAGGTGGAAACTGCTATTTATAACTAAAGAAGGACCAGCCATCTCTCACCTCATGTTTGCATATGACCTTCTACTCTTTGGGATTGCTTCTGAAGAGCAAGCTTCTTGTGTCATGGACTGTCTAGATCAATTTTGTGCTGCTTCAGGGGGAAAGGTTAACAAAGGCAAATCTTCTATCCTTTTCTCCCCCAAAGTTAATGCAGCTACTAGAGGAAGAATCAAAGACTTGACTGGTATGAAGGTCTCCACAGATTTAGAGAAGTATCTGGGGTTTCCAATCACCAGAGGGAGGAAAACCACAGATACTTTCAGATATATTATTGATAGGGTTAAGTCCAAACTTGCTATTTGGAAAGAAAACACTCTCTCATTGGCTGGCCGTATTACACTTGCAAAGTCTGTGATCTCTGCAATTCCAATTTATCCAATGCAAGTGTCAAAAATACCTGTTAACATATGCCTTGAGATAGAGAGACTGCAAAGAAACTTCATTTGGGGTACCAGCCATAAATCCCACAGATTCCATCCAATAGGATGGGGGCAAATGGTTTTGCCTAAGCTTTATGGAGGTCTTGGCTTTAAGAGATTAACTTCTCTAAATCAAGCTTTTGGGGCTAAAATAGCTTGGAAGCTCATTACTGGTAGTAAAGGCTTGTGGGCAGAAGTTCTATTCTCAAAATATATGAGACAGAATGAGGAAAACTTGCTAGACTCTAAACCCACCGATTCTGCTCTTTGGAAATTTATTTCACAGCAAAAGGACTTAGTGGAGCAAGGCATGAAGTGGAATATCAGAAATGGGCTCTCTACCAGCTTCTTCAACGATTTTTGGTTATTTCCAGATAAAAAAATCAAAGATATCTGTCTCAGACCCTTGACAAGGAAAGAAGAACACAGCAGAGTTTCTGATTGGGTTAACCACGGTACTTGGGATTTTAATAAATTGGCAACATTAGTCCCTAGTATTATTTTTCAGAGATTGATCACATTGTTGCCTCCCATGGTTGAAGCTGGTGAAGGCATTTTAACTTGGAAAGCAACAACCAGTGGGAATTTCACTTTAAAGAGCGCTTACTATATGCTGGAGGAAGCTCCAATAAATCATTATAGCTCTGTTTACAAAGAAATTTGGAAGTGGAAAGGCGCTAAACGTGTGAGAGTCTTCATGTGGATGGCTTTCAACAACAAGTTACCTACGAATGCATGGAGAAGCTCTTGGTCTTCAACTTCTAGTTTATGCCCCTGGTGCCAGGATGATAGTGAAGATGTAATACATATCTTAAGGAACTGTATCTATGCTAAGAATTTATGGGATCAATTACTCCACCCTAAGTACAAGTCTACCTTCTTTGCTGCTACTTTGCGTGACTGGTTTGCTTTAAACCTTAAAAAGGACCTGGGAATATTTGCTAATGGGTCCTGGAGCCAGATCTGGGGCGTTACTATCTGATGCCTCTGGAAATGGAGAAACAATCATATGTTCGAGGTAAACTATGTAAAGCCTCAGGAACCTGCTACCGTCATCATGCAAAATTGGAAGAAGTATATTCAACTACAGGAGGAACACAGTGCTATTAATTTGAATGTCAACAAATTAGTTTGGACACGTCTTGCTATGGGATGGGTCAAACTAAATGTAGATGGTGCAAGGAGCAAGTCAAAGAGTAAGGCGGGTTGTGGCGGGGTAGTCCGTGACCATAACGGCAACTGGATTATTGGGTTCACTAATTTCCTTGGTGTCTGTAAAGCTTCTGACGCAGAAGAATGGGCAATTTATAGAGGCTTGAAGCTAGCTTGGGAACTCGGTTTGAGAAGAGTCATTCTTGAATCGGATGCCAAGGAACTTCTACAGATGCTTCAAGATGACCAATGCTGTAGAGGGGCCAGCCTTCTTTCCTTCCAGATCCAAAACTTCTTACGCTATCCTTGGGAGCTAAAGTTACAAGCTTTCTCGAGACAACAAAATCAGATTGCTGATGCCTTGGCAAAAGAGGGTCTCTCTAGATCTTTCATTTTGGATTCGTGTCCTCCTTCTTTGCAGATCATTGTGCAGAAAGAGTCTATGGGATTCATTTCCCCTCCTACTTAGATTTCTTCTCTAGATGATGGGCTTTGCCCTCTCATATCAAAAAAAAAAAAAAAACAGTGATTCATCATTACCATCAATTTTTTATTTCTAAATCCATTTTTGAAGTTTGGCTTAAATTACATTCAATTAAAATAATACCTTTTGTCATATTATTACAATAAGTTAAATTCACACCCATACAAATATAGTTTGGTATATTTGCCAAAAAAAAAAGAAAAAAAGAGCATGTAAATCAATGTTATGCCATGCAACAAATGTTATTTATATTAAATTTTATTTTAATCCTTTAATTTTATATAACATTTATGAAAGAGAAATTGAAACCTAAATTATGAATATAAGCCAATTAGATAATCATGTATATAAAAACACGCATCTTTTAGTTTTAAATATAAAAGCTATTTTATAATATAAATGGTCCCACTTCTAACCTAGGAGATTATTATATTTATATTATATGAAAAAAAAAAAACGGTGAGGAAATATCTATTCAGCAAATATGGGGCACTGGAAAATATCTTTGCAGGGAAATGTCGGCGGATTTATCATGATTGGCAATTAATTTTTTAAAAAAAAATTGAAGCCTTGTCACACATGAAAAGACCCAAAAAAAAAAAAAAAAGGGAAAGCTGATAAGCATTGGGTCAGGTCATGATAGGAGTCGTAACGTGCTACGACTTTTATATGTTTTGGGACCTTGACTCTGTTGAAGCTTCTTTCTTCTTGCTTGTTACTAAACCTCAGAAAATTCTCACCAGAGTTCAAACGCTCCGAATTATAAAGACCGAAGAGCTTTCACAGAGATCACCCCAGATACAACTACCCATCTTCTTTCTTCCATTAGGAATTAGCGAAGCTCAGATTAACCCTGTTTCTGCAAAAACCACTATCCCTCTGTTTCTCTCTGTTTCTGTAAAAACTACTCTCTCTGTTTCTATGTGAGGAAACGATGCTGCCGATACTGTTGATGCTGGCTGGAACAGCAATTCCTTTCACGCTGTGCATTCCGCCGATCAGGAACGTCAATCGGTTGGTGGAAACTTCGGAACAGATTGTGAGAGACCAAACAATTCGAGCTTTATATGCCCACTGGTTCTACCCCTGCCTGCGCTTTGCTTGGTCTCATCTCGTCACTTGTTTTGTCTGCAACTCAATCTGAGTCACTCACCCATCTCCTGGTAAACATTAGCCACAACTGATTTTACTTCATGTTTGTTTGTTATCATCTGAGTTTTGTATTGGCTCATCTCAATATGATCTGTTTAGTTTGGTTGTTAACTTCATTGAATATGTAAATCTATTAACAACAACGATGACTCGGAGATATGCAGAGATGTCCATAACATGTAATGCATAGAAAAATATGTATTTGGAAGTAACTCAATTTATCTTCTTTTCTCAAATGGACCAAATCTACCTCAACAATCATCCGCAATGCTGAATAATATAAACTCAAACTATTTAAAATTGCGACAATATGGTTTAGAGTAAACAGAGCACGGATGGAGACCGCTGAGTTGCTTGTAGCCTACCCTACCTACTTGTAGCATATTCACACTAGGGGGAAAAACTGCTAAAACAAGGGGATTAAAAAAAAACCATACTACCTCTTGAAATAAGATTTCATTTGATTTTTTTTTAATCCTAAATATAAGACTCTAATCTACTTTATTTTTTATGTTATTCATTTTTTTAAGATAGTCATTCTAATAATTATAGTTCTAGCCAATAAATTTAATTAGCAAAAATATTTTAGGAAGAATAATACTTATTTATTACAAATAATTAATTTAATTTATTTTCTTAATCTACACAAATTAATCAATTAGTTTTTATATTTAGGATATTTAGGACCGGAGGTGGTATTCATTACCAGAACAAACAACGAGAACTCCCAGAGTCTATGCTACCTCGAAGTTAATTTTTTGTAATGAATGGATATAGTAATGCTCGTGCTTTGAAACCATCCATGATGAAGGTACTTAACCTATGCAATTATTTTAGAAATTATTTGAGGTCAAAATAATAAAAATTGGAAATAAAGTGATTTAAAATTTTATACTACTTTTAGTTCTTATTATAAGAATTCGTTTGATTTTTATTTTAATCCTAAATATCAATCTATTTTATCTCTTATATTTATTTATTTTTTTCTAAGGTAGTCTTAGCCAATTTTGGCAATAATATTTTAGGAAGAATATTATCTATTTATTATAAATAAATAGCTTAACTAGTTTTTTTAATTTTAACTAGTTCTTATATTAAAAACCAGAAGTTGTATTTCCAATCAAATTGAACGTCTGTTTAGCTCTTTATATATATATGTGTGTGTGTATATGTATGTATGTATCAAGTAAGAGAAAGACTTGTGTCCCAAGCAAGTCTTAACTCGTAAGAGACTAAACATTGCCACATTACATTGATAGATTGTGGAAGCGAAATTGGGTAAGCAAATGGGAAAGGAAAGAAACCATTTTCGATTATTTTAGTTGTACCACCTGGGAATTTGGGGGGGCAACGAGGAATCGGGGAAGCGTCGACCTCTGTGTAGAGAGAGAATCAAAGGAGGTATGCCCAAGTTTGTCGTAGAGGGGCAATCCCGGTCTGATTCTGCCGGACAATGCCATTCGGAAAAGCTCGAATATTCTGAATATTTTGCGTTTCTGGTGAAAATTCACCCCCTCAGGCACACAACGGCGATCGGAAAAGTGAAATGAACATGGTGGCGATCCCGGCATGATCTGCTCCGATCGTCAGACAGAACAGATCTTAGTAGGCTGGAAAGCCCAAATATGTAAAACATTCCCCAAAAAAAAAAGGCAAGAAATCATCCATCAATATATCCCTATTAAATAATATCCCCGTATACTTAATTTAAAACGCAGTTAACTAATTTAAAAGAATTAAAAATATTTTAAAAAATATTTTAAAATATTTATATTTATTATTTTTATGCCTCTAGTGATATATATAAACACTTTAAAAAGATTATAATTAAGTAATTTTTTGATTTTCTTAATCTCATCAAATTAGTTAATGAGATCTTATGTTAAGGACAACAATTAGTAGAATCCAAAATTTTACAATTATTCATAAATAGTCGTCTAAATTATTTTTCTTTATGTGATCCCATCTTGAGAATTAATCTTGCGCAGCGTAAAAACACTTAATTTTTTGTTCTTTAATCTCATACAAAATTTCATTTTAATCTATTAAATTTATAAAGTGCTTTGATAGTCTTATAATCTAAACACTTTTAATTTTATTAACAAAAAAGTTGATATATTAAGTTTAGTTTTTTAAAAATAATAAAAATAAATACAAAAAATTATTATTTGAAATTAATGCTGTCAAAGTTACACGACTGAAAGTAAATCCGTTATGAAACTAAGAAATTAAACTAAAATACTGTATGAAGTTAAAAGAATTATAGCAAGTTAAAGATTAAGATATACTTTCGCCCACACATATTTTGAAACGTAGCATTTGAAGTAAAGATAGTTAAGAAATCACAATCATGAATGAGTGAGGAATTTGGCACCATCTTTTTTGCTTTTTCGGGTTTATGATTAGAAATCAGAATCACGGATAAGGGATTTGCTCCCGCCGTCTGTTCTTTTTCTGTGAATTTGGTTAAGATGATATAATTCTAATTTATCAAGACTTAATGCCGATAAAATTATATATTGAATGGTTGATACTTCTCCCAGTAGATATTTAAAATTACATTAATTGCTTTCTAAGAGATTAGCCTCCTTCCACCATCCCCAATTATCATTGGTAATTTAATATTTAAATCGGGAAAAATGTTGAAAAACATCGATGAGATCGCGATGGACTAGTATGGTCCTACTACTTGTATAGGACTGGAGAATATTGCGTTCGTATTGGAGGATATTGCGTTCATAAAGCCTCTTCTAGCTTGTCACTAAACCTTAAAGAACTCTTAGAATGATCAGAGAGAGAGAGAGAGATCGGGCCAGATATAAGCAGCCAGTTTTTTGTTGCTTTCCGTTGGGATATTGAGAGGGAATTCCGAGAAAATAATGGTGCCGCAGATATTGTTAATGGTGGCTGGTACAGCATTTCCTTTCACGCTGTGCATTCCGCCAATTCGGAGATTCAATCGCTTGGTTGAAACTACAGAACAGATTGCGAGGGACCCAACAATTGGAGCTTTATATGCACAGTGCTTCTACCCCCATCTGCGCCTCCTTTACTCTTACTTGGTCACTTGGTTTCTCTCCAACTGAATCACCGTCATCTCCCATCTTCTGGTAATCTTATCTAATGTTTGTCTATCATCTGAAATCTGAGTTTGGTTTTTGACTTCCATGGATATGTAAACATAAGAACAATGAAAGGTGTCCTAATATATAACGCAGACAAAAATATCTATTTCAAAGTAATTCAACTTATCTTCTTTTTTGGACCAAATCTACTCACTATTCATCCGCGCTGCTGAATATTATAAACTTGAACTACGTGATCGACTTAAAGTTGCGACAATATGATTTAGTAAACAGAGCACGTATTAAGACCACCGAGTTCTTTCTAGCCTAGCCTACCTACCTGTGAAAAATTCAAACCGCAAAACAAACCGCTAAAACAGAGGATTAAAAAAATATATATTAATTAATAGAACAAAGAAAACTCGGAAATTCTATGATATTTTCCCCAAGTTTATGCTACTGTGTTGATTCCACACCAAATACCTCAACGCTGCAAACTGGGCATTTCTGGGGGGAAAAAACAACAATAATGAGAAAGCAAATTTAAGAGACGTATAATTCAGAAGAGGGATCTTTAGATGATGAACGTATTGACTGACCTTGTTAATGCTAAGCCATTTACTGATGCATTCGCCATGGTAAACATGCCGGCAGGGTAATTTTATTTGTTGGTCACCTCTTCTATACGTCATCTGACAAATAACGCACCTGCGTTTCCGCGCAATTCGATTGTTAGAGAATATTTAACATGGTAATAGTTGACGAAATTTAACAAGAAAAGGGAAAGGGGCTTGTAGATTGTGATGGTAAGAGATGCACCGATTTGGGTTCATAAGAGTTGGAACGAACTCACGAAAGGATTCATATTCATCGCATCACACCGAGTGAACGAAACATGTTCAAATAAAGACCAAGAATCAAGATCATGTTACCTTTTCCCAAAATTTTTTCTTTTAAATAAGTTTCCAAATTTGAACTTCGAGGTCGGCAGTAAATCAATAAGTTCTTGAGAAAGACCTCGGCTTTGAGTTCCAACTGCCTCACCCAAGTCCAGTAATTCCTGCAAAAAGTTAAAAAGAAATTACCAACTTCGCATATGAATATGCTCTTTTTATTTTCAATCAATATGAAAGTGTGGGAAGATGCATAACTTATGATCTCCCCATTTTCTTAAATCACTTACTATGCCATAGACACATGACATTTGAATGCGAATCAATGTCCGAAAATATGTTAATAAATCATGTGAAACCAAACAAATTTTGACTGCACATCAAGCATGTCAACTTTGACTCTTTCACTAACCTACAGATATAGCAGGGTCCTAAATGCCTAAAATACTTCCCCCAGTTCTTACTAAATGTTACCTTGCCAAGAAAACTGAACATCACAAACAAATGTTTGAAAAGAAATTAAAAATTCCAAGAACATAGAAACTGCATCTTTATATGTCTAGGTTGGTTGCAGCAGCATAATATAGGTAGATTTCTAGGTGCAACGAACCTCATAAGTCATATTATCTGGATCGATGTTGTCTTGCCATATAACCTGCAGCAATGCGGAGAAACAGTAGGTAGATTAGTTCTGAAGAGCAAAATACAAGATGTATATCCTGGTTTCAATTTATCAAATCATAAGTTACAACAACAGCAAGCCTTATCCTACTAAATAAGATTGGCTATATGGATCACATGATGCTCTTGTGCTCTATTAATAACTAAATCCATATCAAGTCACAAGTTAGGAAAAAAAGAAATGTAGCATGGGTCAACCTTATAACATAATTAAGTGCTTGAACTGCAAAATTGATTCTGTATTTTTCTCATTTTCCCCCTTTTCAGCTAACTAATTCCAAGTTATATAGAGCATATTCCAAAGAGGACTCTTTTATCCGTCGGACATCAAGTCAGTTTGGGGAATCAAGTATCATCTTCAAGAAATATATAATTTCTTTCACCCCTCTCTTTCCAGAGAGAAAATGAATGTAACCAGTAATCAAAGATGTCTCCAAATTTTCAAGCGTATAGGTTCCCCCGCAAGCCTTACCGGGAAGCCCTGACATATATCCAAACATAGAAAGAAGAAAGGAGCTGCCAAAGGTTCTTAAATCAGGCACATGAATAAGAAGGCCACCTACCGGAGCACTACTGGAATCATGACGATTTGGGCTGGCTGCAAAACAAAAAAAATTTCATCATATAATCCTCACACTTTTCCAGATAGAATACAATGTAAAACAGCACTCGCATCCCAACTCTAAAAATGAAAGATAAAATACATTCCACATCTACAAAACGAATCCCAAAAGACAAGGTTGCTGTAGCTCCGTTACTTTTCTAATACAAACTAAAACAGCAATTAGATCAGCGGAGAAAAAGAAAAAGAAGCGGGGCAGGGGGACCTTCACTTTAAAAAGTTATGGGTGATTTCAGCTTTACCAGCCCACACCTTTTCCCTGTCTCTCATCTCTCCAGAAACATTACTGTGATGCAAGCCACTAGAAACTAATAAAATATACATATATAAGTTTACATAGTACTCATTTTGAGAGTAAGGAAATTTCCACTGAACGACTTACATTAGGCAACTATATAATATATATAATCTAAATCTACAAAAAAAATTACTATTCATAAGTTATGAGTAATGTCATTCATCTTATACCCCACAATCTAATTTGATGCTAATAAGCTATAAGTGTGACCATAGGGCCATGTGCATAGGAAAGGAAAGCAGGTTTGAGCTTACATTGTTCAGTAATGGTCTGCATCCCATTCACTCCGTCCCCTCTGGATGGAGAGCCTGTTGTGGTGGGCTCCTCAGTGGTCGTTGTTAAAGGATATTCCCACTCTCCCCTGTCGACCTCCAGTCTAGGGAAACTATTATCTTCTTCGTAAGAACCATAATAAGATGCACCATCCGGACCAGACAATCCAAACTTGTAAGGGTTCATGTTCATTGACCAGTATTCCTGACCACCAGCATATGACAATATGCATTATGATATATTATGATCATGTTTAATCGGGCAGAACTATTTGATTAGTGAGAAAAATAAAGCCAATCACAATATATGAGGTCCATGAATAGCTATAAACAAGACATGATTAAAAGTAGAGACAAATGGAATGTTGGTAGATACACCTGCCCCCCAGAATTGCTTGCAATGCAGCATTTGCGATTCAAGTAAACGAATAGTAATTTTACCGCCTTTCTTCTGAATCTTATTGAGTTGACACTCACCTTCCCTATATTCTTACGACGTACACGAATCTCACTAGAATTCTTTGAAGAGAAAAAAAGCATCCAAAATGCTCCCTTGCACTTTAATGTCCACAAACCACTCCGTCAAAAGGATATTTGTGTCGGTATAACATAGGTTGGGATTCGTGCATAATCAGTAAAATCCAAGATGTCTAATGGCTTTGACATTAATTTCATAGGGAGCCTTAGATTCCCATCGACAAACGAAAAAATCCAAAATTCTGCGTAAAATCTCTGGTCTTGGTTCCTGAGGTGATAGATAACAACATACAAGAGAAGACTTCTGCTTTTACTCCTAAAAAATTTCCGGTGAAGTTTGTCGCAAGACCAGGCGTCAATTTAGAAAATACAAATTCAACAAGTACAGTAACAGTACTATCCGCCCTTAAATAAAATAGATCTACAGTTTTCATGCAAAAACAATTAACGTCCAGCACCATGTTATATCGTTAGCATTTATGCGCTTTCAATATATAACTACAACCTGATAAGGAATTGGTCCAGCGTGATCATAATCCACTGGCGGTCCGTCGAAAAACTCCATGAAGCTTTCAGTAGTAGTATATGGAAAAACAGGGTTGATGTAATGCAGCTCCATCGGTCTACCATCATTCATCTTGAATCAATACTTCAACGACAACAGGACAAAGGAAAAAGAGCAACCTGCATATGATGTAAATCACCACACGCCAGACTAAAAAAATTAGTAAAGGAAATAAATGAGTAAATCCGGGATTCTCATCCTCAACTATCAAATTTCGTTTTCCAGGAACAAATTCGTCAAACAGAAACCTTCCAGTAGAAATATTATCCGTGACCGTGAGTGGAACTCACAACTTACACACCACACAAGATTCTCGCCTTTTCTTCCTCTCTATCTTTCTTCCTTTCCTTTTATTTTCCCGCACATTACTCAGAAAACTGACACGCAAGACGACAAAAACTTCATCATTAACATTCTAGACTGCAATTTCGTCAGATTTTTTTCATCGGTAACCAAAAACGGAGCCAGAAACGAAAGAAGATTTACGTCTCATTTTACCTTAATCTGCAGTATCACATTCCAAAGAGCCGCGAAAATCCAAGAAGGAAGGAAACGAAAGTCAGAGAAACAAGGAGCATTCGAGCCAAGAGAAACGGAGAGGAAGAAGGGACAATGTTGAGTAGAGAGATTGGGGGCAGAAAAAAGCAGCAGTGTCTGTGAGGCAGGGCCTAGAGAGAGAAAGAGTGGGAGAACGATAGAGAGGGGCGTGTAATTATTTTATTATATATGTCCCTCCCTGGCGTTTTCTCTGTTTTATACTTTTATTTATTTGTTAGGATAAATATCAAATCAATTATATTTTTTTTAATAAGAAAAATCTCGGGAACGGGAATCCAACGCTTTTCTAAATTCTAACTTTCTAACATGAGTTTTTTAAAAAAAAAAAAAAAAAACTAGTCCGGTTTGTAATTTTGTTTTTTTCTCTTTAAACCAATGGGAAAAAAAAACTCTCATAGCCTAAACTATTTATAGAAAAAATGAACCTCTAAGCTCATATTTAAGGGAAAAAAATTGTTTCATAGTAAATTGGACAAATCAATGTGAGGGAATGACTTAAAGAACTAATAATACTCAAATCTGTCAGATTTGGTAATACAGAATTATAGGTGATTTTATCGCAAATTAAAAAATATAATCTACTAAGTTCTGTTTTAAATACTACCTTCGATCCTATTTATAAGAGCTAATTGACTAATTTGAAGAGATTAAAGAAAGAAGTTAAGTTAGTTATTTATAATAAATAAATGTTTTTCTTAAAATATCCTTACTAACCAATACATAAATATCAGAGATAAAATGGATTAAGGTCTTATATTTAGGACCAAAAAAGTAGCCTAATAAGGTCTTATATTAAGGATTGGAGGTAGTATAAATATTAATTTGTAGTGTAATTTACATTACAAAATATAAATTAACTCTTATATTTAGGACCAAAGATAGTATAATTTATAGTATTTGAATTAGTATCAATACCTCCAATCTGTCTAATTTGGCAATAGTAAATTTTATGTGATTTTATAAAAAGAAATATACAACATAATCGATAATTTATTTAAAAATGCAGCATAAAAAGTGGTGCTATTATTTATAAATCGTTAATATTGTGGCTTGTATTAAACTTTATATAATATGGAATATAGATATGTCTGATTAAAAATGAATTTTATCTTGTATAATAAATATGGTTGCAAAAAAAAAAAACTGCTAGCAACAAAATGATTGCATCGAAGCAGAATGAGATATTACCCTAAAATATATTATTATTATTACTACTACTACTATATTTTGCCATTATTGGCGTGATAAATGGTGATATTGATTTAACAATTTGCCATAATTTGTTTGAGCGCAACATTATTTAAATATATGACTCTTTAATATTAGATATCAAATAATTAAATAAAAATAAATTGTATATTATACTTCATGTGGTTTTTAATATAAAAGTTAGCAGATTAAAAAAATTAGTTACGTTAGTTATTTGTAATAAATATGTATTGTTTTTCCTAAAATGCCTTTACTAAATAAGTGTATTAGCTAAAATTACTATCTAATGAAATCTTTAACATGTACAGCCACTACAAGGATTATCTTAGAAAAAATAGATAAAGATGAAAGACAAAATAGATTACGATTTTATATTTAGGATCAAGTTGACCGTTAAATTAGCTCTTACATTAAACATGGAATGCAGTAAAATAGAGAGGTTATTCAATCATCCCACTTATACATGCATTTCTTTTTCATAGGAAAACAAGGGAAGAATCACTGTATGATATTTCAAAGGAGGAATTTAAAGCCCGATAACAACCAAAAACACATACAATAACAAATTTCTATATAGAAAATGACAATAAGTTTTTATTACTCACTTATCAGTAATTAAATTCCTTTCTTAAAATACAAATAGTAATTCTTCCTATAATATGAGCACAAACATATTCCAATATAAGAACCTTAAATAACTACAATGTCATGCATTTAGACGTGGATTCTTGAAATGGTGGTGAAAAAAATAGATTCTCACATGTTGTAAATGTAGGAGTTTGATAATTAATTTATAAAGATTAAAAAATTAGTTAAATTAGTTATTTATTTAAAAAATATCTATATTATTTTTTTCAAAGTTGCTATAGCAATAATTTTCATTGGAAACTACTCCCATTGTAGGGAAAAAAAGCCTTTTAATACCTGTAATTGGCACAGAAAATTTAGGAAAAATTGTAAATTTAAAAAATAAAATAGATTAATGCTTTACATTCAATCAAATTTATTTACAAATATAATTCTTATAGTATGTGGATATGGGAGAGACCGTAAATGACAAAAAGAAACTATAATAATGAAAGCAGGCCAAAACAGTGGCAAAAACATGCGACGTGCATGGTTTTGTCTGTATGCTTGTGAACCACAGGGAAAAGGATTTTTAAAAGAAAACAAGGTGTTTAACTTTTTGTAGACTGATCTACTGTTGCAAAACCTACTAGCAAATCAGGAAACAAAATAAATAAAAATAAAATACTATATTTGCGTGGAATTTATTCATAGCAAGTTAGGTGAGCAAAAGCTGCAATAGTTTCTTCCCCCAACTTCTTTCGGTCCAATTATCTTCAACTCACGATCTGCCATTAGATTTTCTTCACAGGAATCCAAACATGTCGGCCTTTTTTTTTTTTAAACGTGTGTGTGTGAGTGTGTGTGTGTGTGTGTGTGTGTGTGGCTGGGAATTGATAAGAATGCTTGCTTTAATATTATTGTGGCGGTTCAATGAGTTGCTGTTTGCCTCCATGATTTTGGGTCATTTGATTATAGTATATCATACTAATTTTTTTTGCCAACATATTATATTATATTAATTAAATTGAGATATAAATAATAAATAACCAAGACTACCTGTCCTCTTTAAAATGTTTGAAACACTAAAATCAAATGAAGATTACTAACTAATTATAAAACTTCCTTACTAATTAATCAAATTCTTCCAACAAATAAAATTTATTAAGAATAATTCCTTATATTTTACGGGATACCTAATTTTATTAATTTATGTATAGCTATTATTACGTATTTATAATAAAGACTGGAGGGAGCAACACCCATAATATATTTATCTTTGTTTAATTATTATCACAGCATCATGCGTTACTAGATAAGTAGCAAACGCATTGAATGGATGGCCCCATACACATACTAGGCTTTTAAAAAAAGCGTAAAAAAAACATAAAAAAAAAAGAATACCAAATAAAGTTATTGACCGAGGTTTTTTAATTAATAATCTATTAAAAAACTTAGCTATTAATAGAGCAAAATGATATTATGTGATCCATATAACTGACACAACTATCAAGATAATGTTTTGTTGTTATTGTTCACTTACTCTGGTTATGTATTTCTTTACTTACAACATTGTTGTGCTAAAACAAGCAAGGATAAAAAGGAATAGAGGTGAATGCATGGGTGAGTAATACTACCTGCAATTCTTAATATAAGATCTCGTTTGATTTTTATTTTGATCCTAAATATAAGGCCCAAATTCACTTTGTCTATAATATTTATACATTTTTTTCCAAGGCAGTTTTTTTAATAATAGTAATTTTAGCCAATACACTTGATTAGCAAAGATATTTTAAGAAAAATAACACTTATTTATTACAAATAACTGATTTAACTCATTTCCTTAATCTTCTCAAATCAGTCAACTGATTTTTATAATTAGAATCGGAGATAGTATGAAGTTATGGACCATGGGACCAAAGAAGAGCTTCATATATAAGCAAGCAAGGAATTGTGTATTTGAAGGCAATAATAATCATAGGGGTTAGGCTTTAGGGAGAGCCAGAGAGACAAGTCTCTGAGAAAATGCAAAGAGACACACATGCACACAGATTAGGACAGAGAGGGGATTGGCCTAAATTAGAAGAACAGGCGGTCAAAAATGCGCAAAAGATCATCAAAGCAGAAGATCAAATTGGTATTTCTGCATCATACACAGACATGTCGCTGTTTTGATAAAGCATTTGCACAGAAGAAGCATTTTTGGTTGGGTCTACTTCTCCAAAGTTAAAGAAGGGAATCCCACTTTATTATTAATCCCAGATTTGGAATCATAAGGTGTCCCTTCACTTAACTATTATGGTAAAGAATATTTTAGCTGATTTTAATGGCCTTCAATTGCGTAAATTAACGACTGATAATGTCTTTCATTTCTAAATATTTGACGATAAAATTCTTTAAAAAGTAATCCTCATTGTTTTATAGTACTACTTCCAGTCCTTAATATAAGAATTAGTTGACTAATTTAAGTAGATTAAAAAATTTAGTTAAGTTAGTTATTTGTAATAAATAGATGTTGTCTTTCCTAAAATATATTTGCTAATCAAGTATATTAGTTAGAACTATTATTATTACAAAGACTATCTTAAAAAAAGAGATAAATATGAGAAACAAAGTGGATTAAGGTTTTATATTTAAAATCAAAATAAAAATTAAACAAATTTTTATATTAAGAACATGAGGCAGTACTATATGTTATTTTATTAGTGAAATAATAATGAGTTTAATCAATATGAATTTTATTATATCAGATTACACAAGTTATCCGCGTATAACTTGGAATTCAAGAAGATTTTGTATAATTCAACCAATATTTTAATATCTAAAATGAGTATCTTCAAAACAAATAATAAGGATATTATAACAATAATAAAACTAAGAATTTCAAACCAATATTTAAAGAAAAGAAAAAGTTACCCCCTATTTTTCTCTCCTTCATTCTCAAGTTAGTCAAACTACATTTTAGACACATGAATTTCATTTAAAGTTTACCATATGTGACACGACAACAAAGTTTATGAAGACTAAATAAAAAGTTTAAAATTCAAAAGCCAACAACCCAAATGATCTCGCTCCCAAAAGAGTCGTGAATCATGAGTTAGAACAGTGAAGCCAGTGCTTCTGTTTTGATTTGAAGTTATAAATTTTTAAAAAGATATGTATATATAATATTCCAGCTTTGTTATCTCTATTCTTGTCATGAACACGCTTCAATATTTTACATTTTTATGGAGAAAAAAATGAAAGGAAGTATGAACATATCAGATATGCTAGATAAGATGAAGAATAAAGCTATGTTAGGGGGAAAAAATTAAAGCTCCTTAATATATATATATATATATATAGAGAGAGAGAGAGAGAATATTTCTCAAAATTATCCAAAAAAGTGGATGCAAGTGACAGTAATTTTGATTCTGGGACATAATCCCATAGAATAAAATTATTAAAAAAAAAATCTGCCGGAGCAATTTGTCAAAATTCTCAGAAAACTTCAGATTTTCATGATCATCTACACACTAAATATGAATCAGAAATCTTCAAGTTTAAGCACCACCGGATCCATACTTCTTCCCGAACACTAATACCTGTAGCTTGTCATAGCCGGCAAGCACACCGGCTCCGGCGACGGCACGGAGGATGTTAGCCCCAGCTCCCTTGAACAAGGACTTAGCTCCCTCATTCTTAAGAATCTGAGCAAATGCATCCATGGAACTCTTGTACTTGACTGCTTCACCAGAGGTCATCATCATCCTTCTCCTAACAGTATCAATGGGGTATGATGCTAGCCCTGCACCATTGGTGATGAGCCATCCCAGTGCAAAGCTAGCAAAGAAGCTATCCTGCACTCATTGAACAAAACAGCTAGCATGCTTCAGGGTTTCATCAAATAATTTTGTCAACAAAAAAGGAATCTTGTGGTGCAATTTGGGATATGAATCTCATGCACAATTAACAGTCAAGTTCCTTTATGTCAGCCTTTCTCTGAATGAACAAACGTAGAAGATGTAATTTGCATATTCAGAACAGATAACAGGACACCTATGTTGCACAAGGGGAGGTACGAAATAGATTACATTGTTCAGAACATAGAAGACAAGTTTGTCAGCATATACTTAACATAAAAAGAGTTTGTTTTAAGAATCCATCCAACAATTAAAACAGATAATGGACCACAGTGATGTAATATTCTTGACATGATCTCGTTGTTGATGAAACATCATAAAAGCCGTAACATAGTACCATGCAATGTCGTTCAGGAAAAGAATGGAGTGAGAAAACCAACCTGTAACTTTCCAGTCAAGAGAACTGGCTTCAGAGAATCGTACATTCCAAAATAAAGACCACGATACACAATGATTCCCACACATGAGATGTTGAAGCCACGGTAAAGGCCAGCAACACCATCAGAAGCTAAGGTCTTCTTGTAGACATCAACAAGTCCATTGAATTGCCTTTCTCCTCCACCCTTCTTAGCTGCCTTTGCATCATTTGCCAGACGGGTTCGAGCATAGTCGAGGGAGTAAACAAACAATAGAGATGAAGCACCAGCAGCTCCTCCAGAGGCCAAGTTGCCTGCAAACCATTTCCAGTAACCATCCTTGTCCTTCCTGAAATTGAAAAGTCTCTTGAAGTAGTCCTTGAAAGCAAAGTTCAAGGCCTGCAGGTAGAATTTGAGTACCTTCTTTAGCATCACAGTTCATCAGAACAAAATTGCCAAGAGTGGTAAGTCAATGGCTGACCTGTGTGGGGAAATAACGGATGACATTGGCAGTGTTACCTCTCCATAGGGAAGCAACACCTTCAGATTGAATTGTTCGGTTAAAACAATCCCCAATACCCTTATAGGGCTCAGAGAGCCTACCGGCTTTAATCATCTCATCTTGATTCTGTATCAGAAGTTTGACACGTTCAATGGGAGCAGCAGCAGTTTTTGATACAGCAGCGGAAACTCCACCCATAAGAAAGTCCACAACGAAATTTCCTTTCTCAGCTGGAGCAGCAACAAAGATAGGTGAGCCTGTTGTCGCAGAAATAGAGGAGATTTCAGTTGCTGGTCTACATGCTGGCATTGATGGATACTGAAGTGCAGCATTTGAGTAATTCCCAAATGATCGTCTTTGGTAAAGAGCAGGTCGACTGAAACTGTTATCATGACTTTTAATATCAGCAGAAAGACCAGATTGGAGATGGAATTGGCCAGCGACCTTTTGTATGACGGTGGGGTGATGAACCTGATCAACCATGGCGACTGCCATGAAGAAAGTAAGTAAACAATGTCAAATAATGTCTGATAAATTGATGAATTACATTGATTTGGGACATGAACTTTCACAACAATCAAGATAGAGGGAAAACAAAATCACCAAGCATGCTTTAATAATACATAGGAAATAATTATTCAGACAGAAACAACAAAATTAATCGTAAGACAAAGCGTGAAACAAGAATTACGAGGATGTAGACCGCCACATATTAAAATTTCCAAAAAGCTCCTCTGAGAACAAGATATGCTGATGTTAGAAATCTGTGATCATTGAAAAAATATATCATACATGTAACGGCCACCAAGATCTAATCAGTTCATACACATAATCTAAGCTCAGAATGTAAATAAAATCCCAGATATTCAATGATATTCATCCACAAGAACCAGAAGGAAATGCAAGTGAGAAATCATGCGGATCAAACAGTTAACGATCCTCTCAGTCCAAAAAAAAACAGTTAACGATCCTCGAAACAATAGTACACAACAAGGGACAAAAAACAAAACCCAATAAAAAAAAAAACTGAAGAACGAATGTTCTACCTAAAAACGATAGCCTCCTGCCTTGAGTATAATCAATGAGATATGTAAAAGAGTGAATTTGAGGAGAAAGGAATGGGATAAATATATGACACAAGAGAGTGAAAACCAAAGAAGAAGATGGGATGCTTAATTTACCAAAGAAAATGGTGGGTGGCTACGCGAATTCCTCGGAGACGCTCTTCGCCTTTCGCAGGGTTGAATATTGCGAAAGGTGTGGGATGTGAATGTAGGAGGAAGAACAGGAGGGAGTTTGTGTGGAGGAGGCAATGTTTTGAACGAAGCAACAGTGCCTTTTTATGGTCACTGTGATGGTGGGGCCCATAGCTTGGGGCCTCGACGCTTGTGATTGGCTGAGCTGGGAGGTGTGCATGTTCACGTCAGTATCGGATCGGGACTTTGATCAAATTACACTACGTAAACCCAAGTATATTGGATTGTAACTGTACGTCGATATACATTTATACTTTCTTTTTTCTTGGTATATTATAGTATATGCAACTACATGAAATCTATAAATCAACATGAAACCATAATATTCATAACTTAGTTATAAAATATTATTTGTTTCAGATTCTGTGTTGTGTGATGGTATATACGCATGTTTATATATCTAAAGCCTTAAACAAGATACTCATCTCTCAACGATAACCAAGTCAATGTTTGTTAATTACATCACGTCTCTTTCGGCTCTTCTGATTAGGCCCAGGCATGCGTGTGTGTCAGGGAGTGTTTGAATTAGTTGCTCGAAGGTGATTTTATATATAAATATATGAGGAAAATTTTGTCTCAGTTTAAAATGAAAATACTTCTAAAAAGCTGAAACAAACTCCCCTTAATAATGTTATACCTCTTTTGACCCGTAATATAAGACATTAGTTAAGCTTTTTCACGAATTAAGGAGTGTTATTTAAGTCATTGCATGTGTTGTAAATTCATAAAAGTTATATATTTTATTATTATTAAAGAATGTTATTAAAAAATTCTCTCTGCTTTCTTTTGCATTTAAAACTTTCTCTCCTTATAATAAAAGGTAAAAGTGGGAAAATATCAGTGGTTATATATTTTGGACCAAAAATTTTTTTATAAAATTTTGTATATTTTGGGCCTGAGAGAGTATATATAAGTTTTTTAGTTGCTATATCCTTTCATTCGAAGTATTATTAGACATTAAATATAGGTATCTCTTATTCAAATATTAGTTCGTCATGTTACGAAGAACTAACCATTTTTACTAGACTTAATTCCTATTGGTTGGGAGTATATATAAATTACTTAAATCATGATTCTTGAAAGCACAAAGAACTGGATGTATTTAAAAATAAAACAGAAGAAGAATCTAATGTTGGATTTAATGAAGTCCATTCAATGGATTGATGCCCAAGCCCATTGCAAGTGGGTACAAATCAGAACATAGAAGAGTATGAATTAGTGTATTTTAAGTATATGCAAAATACCCATTTATTTAAAAGGAAATTGTATAAAATTAAAAAAAACAGTTGGGAGACATTTTTATATGCATATGGGAGAATTTTCACCTCTATACCATAACATATTCAAGGGCGAGTCTTCTGTTAAAAGAAATTGATACATCTGAAGTAATCTAATTGAAATAATTTTGTTAGCATAATATTTCTATTAACTCACAAATCTTAACCTTATTTAATAGAAATTAAACTCTTTTGTTCCATCCAGCCACAATCAGTAATATACTTTTGAGAATTTTTTTATAATTTTTAGATAACATTTAAGTTGGATGATAAAAAAGAATAATTAAAATCTATATTTCAATATGATCTTTTTGGTTAATGAAGCACTTGTTGTAACCGAGAAAAAAAAGTTAAACCAAGAAAAATTATTCTAATTAATTTAATTCATTACAAATTAGTATGATATTTCATCTTAAATAGGCTATACGGTTAATCAAAATAAATATAAAAAATTAAATTTAGGTGACTCAATTGAAATTTTATAAAAGACAAAAAATAATAAAAGGGAAGAGATTTCATTCCCAATGACTTCATCTGGAGAGGTCCATACAAAGTAGTGAAAGTACGGTGATGTTTTGAGTATTGTCAGAGGAGTTTGCCAAAATTACTAAACTGCCACTGAAACTGTATTACTTCAGCCGAGACGACGGATTTCGCTCCCCACTTTACTTCCTGCGAAACAGCGAATCTGCAGATAGATTGTCGTCCTTAGCAGCGCAATGTCTCAAGCCAGTGGCCAGGTCTTATAAATATTATCAATTTCTCTTCCATATTCAAAACTTCGTCTTTTATCTCTTTGTAGCTTTAATCTTTTTATCTGCATTTTTTTTACAAAAGATACTATTCATTGCTCATTAGCCTGTTTCTGTAAATGGGCTTCCTACAAAATTTGTGTCTTAAGTTGAAGTTTGATTGTGTTGATGATTCGTTTTGGGCGTCTCCTTCTCCATCTTCCATCGTTTATCATCTTCTTTCTGTGTGCCTCCGTGAAAAATCCATCCCTGGTTGTTTCTTTCGTCGTCCAAAACCTAGGCCCTTCTTCACTCGTTTAAAGCCAATTTCATACGACCCGTGAGAAAACCCACGTCTGTACTCTTCGCGTGAGCCGTCACTTAGTAAGGTCCGTTTATCTATCGTCTTCCAATAATCTTGGCGATTGTTGTGATTTTTCATTGTGCTGGTCTTTTACAATACCCCGTTTTTCATTGTTTTGGTGCGAAGCCCAATTTGGATAAATTGATGTAATGTTATCATTTTTTGGCCAACAATGTTATTTAGTTTTTCTTTCCCTCCCCTTTTGAGGTATCTGGGAAGGCTGATTTGTTTGTACTGTCAGTTTTGTAACTTAAAAGAAGGAACTTTATTGGTAGCATGAATGTGCTATAAGCTGCATTTCCCCTTTTTCATGTGTTTGTATGCATTTGCCTCTGCACCTTTCAATTGAATTGTTGCTGCTCAATGAACTGAATTTTGGAGCCAAGTTAGTTTCTGCTACGCACTCAAAACTTTGCTAAAGATTTGGGAATCAATATCAATCATTATAAATTTAGAAGCGACAGGAAGCCGCATTTTTCATTGATCGCTGAACAATGTAACTTCCCAGTATTGAATCTGGTTGACTCACTAATT
>NW_021632071.1:0-64448 GCF_004799145.2 Neltuma alba | reverse complement strand
ACACTTCCTCCAGTTTACAAGTAAACCGGGCAATCAAAATAGTTTAAAAGGACCCTAAACGTGGCAATATACAACTAGCCCTACATACACAAAAGCTAGAGGCCTAAAGCTAACCAAGCTCAAGCCTCCGCGTCTCTTCCCGAAGGCACACGCCTAGAACCTTCACCTGCAAATATTGTAAACCACGGGGTGAGACAAAGTCCCAGTAACCAGCCTTTCCAATACTAGGTACTACTAAATAGGTGCTCGTGAGGTGTCAAGTGGGGCAGTTCACAAATAATATAATGATAGCCACAATAATTCATGCAAGTGCAATGATGCAATCCCATCAACCAAATCCCTCACTTTGGGGGATTTTCAGGAGCCGAAGCCGGCCTATCCCTCACTATGGGGGACGTAAGGAGCCATAAAAGGCCTATCCCTCACTCTGGGGGACGTAAGGAGCCCAAAAGGCCTATCCCTCACTATGGGGGACGTACTAAGCCAACCATCATGCATTAATGGAGGCCTTACCACGTGGTAGTAACTATCAAACTCTCACCAAATCCCAAATTATGCATCATGCTCAAATCATAATCAAGAATAATAATCATTTCACAATTAACCTCATTCAGTGGCATATCTTTCACAATTCCAAAATTCATTTCACAATTCCAAAATTCATTCATCATTAGTCGAAAACCCCACAAGACGGTTTTCCCTTTCTATATACAACATATAGTTTGAACACAATTACTACTTGGAGCATAAAACACAAATCTACTCACAATACCACAGAAGCAAGTACTAAGGATTGGAAGGTGGTTACCTCTCGCCTGAGCAAGGAACAACAAACCAACGATGTGGCCCCGTGCACCACCGAGACTCACAACCGGTCTACACAAGCACACGAACACACAACCAACATATATTAGCTCTCAAACTAATAATGTGGCCAAAACAACACTTGGGGACACAAAATTCCTATCTCCCATCAAAACTCTACCCAACTCAAAGGGTATAACTATCAAAACAACACTCCAAAGTCCTCAAAGTCTATTAAAACATCAAGTCTCCTTCCAAGCATCAATTAGAGTTCAAACCTCAAGGACCCACTATAGGAATTCAACCTCCAACATTTCATGTGAGCAATTAAGGTTCCAACAACAATTCTAAACCGATTAAACATCCAATTTAACCCTCCTTAACATAACCCAATTCACAAAACTCAAAATCAATCTCTACATTATCATCCTCAATCACAAATCATCCAATTCCATAAACCCTAGCTCCAAAAATTCAAGATTCTTTAAATCCAAGGAAACTACACCGATTAAATACTTAAACTAACCCAAAGCAATCAATTAAACTCAAAACAATCGGTCAAAAACCTCAATTTCATCACAACCTAGAAAATCCTAGGGTTCCACCAAAAATCCTCAGAAATTCCAAGTAATTCCAAGAAAGAAAGAAGATTAGAGGTTAAAATCACTTACTTGAGGTAATGGATCCTTAGAAATGTCTTTCCCAAGCCTCAAAACCGAAACCCTAGCAGAGCTCCTCTCTCCTCCTTCAGATTTTCTTATTTTCGCACAACTGAACCCTCCAGCGATTATATAGAATCGCGACATTTCGCCGCGGCGAACTCCATCTTCGCCGCGGCGAACTCCATCTTCGTCGCGGCGAACTAATCCCGAGAGGGATTACTCGCCTGAAAACCTGACTTCGCCGCGGCGAACTCCCATCTTCGCCGCGGCGAAAGCTTCCCGAGAGAAAACTCTCGCTCGCCCAGAAGAACTTCGCCGCGGCGTGCCCTTACCTTCGCCGCGGCGAAACCTTCCCGAAAGGGAAGCCTCGCTCACCTGAACAACTTCGCCGCGGCATCCCCTATACTTCGCTGCGGCCAAACCTTCCCAAGAAGACACTCCCCTCTGAAACTCCTGGTCGAACATACCCTGAGAGGGGTACGTTCACCTATGCCTCCAACCAACCTCAAATCCAACCCAAACACCAAGATCAAGATTAAATCACTAATCTATCCTCAAAATCAACCCAAAAGAGGCCATTAAAACCCGATAAAACTCAGGATGTTACACAATTCACTTTCTTAATGATCCGGAAGGCTACAATCTAGCTCGTTCAATGGCATCGTTGTTGGGGAGCCTTTGAATTGGTTCCCTAGTAATTGATTTTTCTTAGCATTGTGATTTAGGTTGATTCTTGTTGAGTTTTAGTTTTTGAACTTAGATCTTGCATTTCATAGCATCAAATTTTTTAGAAATAGAACCAAATACCTTGTTTGTCTTTACATTTGCATTTACATTCTTGCACAGCATTTTGCATTTTGTTCTAGCTTGATCCTGTGTTTTAGCCAATTGCTTGAAGTTTTGAACTTTGTGCATAGTTTGTTTAGCATCTAGTTGAAGTGCTTAGTGAATTTTTCAAACATTTTACGAAAGTAGCTCTTTGTGACTTTGAGTCACGACCTCATATCTTTGAAGTCGTAACTTCAGTGCTTAAGTCGCGACCTGAATTATGGCTTGTCGCAACCTTAGCCTTCTATTTTCCAGTGTTGCTCTCGGTCTTTTCAACTTGTGACCTGGACTTTTTCAAGTCGCGACCTTATTTCCTTTTCCTTTCAAAGTTGCTTTCTGTGAACTCAAGTCACGACCTGGATTATCCAAGTCGCGACCTGATCTGGTTTTTCACTAAAAATTTTCCTGAGTGTCCATACTTACTTTTTTTTTTGCATAACTTTGCTTTTTGCACATACTTTGAGAGTCATAGCACTTCATACACCTCGAACTCAGTGAGTATTATTTGAAATCATTGAGTTTGCCTCAATTTTGAACCACACACTTGGTAAATACACAGTTTTGAAACTACCTCTTTCTTGAACTCTTTCTATGCTTGAATTTTTGAGCAATTATGCATGCTTAGAGCACTTAGAGGCAGGAGAGGTAGACCTATAGCATCTCGTAGCCTGCTTATTTTACGAGACCTATCCCATTCATTTAGTGAGAGTGAGGAAGTAGAAGAAGAAATCATGACTAAAGTACCTCCTTATGGTCCAAATGGTGGGAAAGGGAATGGTAACCATAATAAACCTAATAATAGTGGTAATGAGGGGCAAGGAGAAAATAATGGCCAGAATAGGATTAATAAACAACCTAGGGGCAGAACCATTAAGGAACTAACTCAATCTGATGGGAACTTTAAACCTATGCCTGGTTCTTTTCCTACTTTTAATGCAAATTTTGAAATTAAAGGTCAATTGATCCACTCATTGCTTAAGTTCCATGGTCTTGCAAGAGAAAACCCATACTTGCATCTCCCGACTCTTTATATGCAGTGCTTCTCCATGAAGCCAGTAGGAGCAAGTATTAAAGACGTTATGTGGAAGGTTTTTCACTTATCTTTGGAGGGCAAAGCTAAAGAATGGTACATGAACTTGCCGCTCTATGTGGACAATGCTTATGAGTCATAGACCAATTTGAAGAAAGCATTCTTGGATAAGTATTTCCCCTCCACAGAGATTTCAGTCGCTGGCAAGGAAATTTTGGCAGCTAAGCAAGAGCCATTCAAGACATTCTTTGAATTTTGGAGCAGGTTTCAAGAAATACTTACCCGGGGCCCCAATCATCAAATCCTTGAGGAGCACTTGGTACAGCATTTCTATAATGGTTTGTTGCCCTATGATGCCCAAGTCTTGGATGTTGCTGCAAATGGATCCGTGGAGAACATAGAACCACGAGCTGCATGGGAGTTAATAAGAACTTTTGCTCTCAACCAACAACATGTAGGCTCAAAGGATCCAAGGGATCACAAACTTGAAAGAGATCCACTGTTAGTCAAGCTAGCCCAAGACATGTCTAAGCTCGCAAATACAGTTGAAAGTCTCTGCTCCAACAAGCCATAATCTCTTGCTTTAGTGGCTATAAGTTGTGGGGTTTATAACTCTCTGATGCATACTACACCAAATTGCCCTAGGCTAGTTGAAGAAGTCAATGCAATGTACCAAAGTAGAGAGGGGCAATATCAGAAAAGGGACCCTTACTCTAATACCTACAATCTCGGTTGGAGAGACCACCCTAACTTTAAATAGGGAGGAGGAGCAAATCGGCCAAATCAGTTCCAAAGCAATCAGTTTCACAATGCTGGGCTTTCTCAAGCAATTTTCCAAACCCTTCAAGAGCAATAGTTACAACCCCTCAACAGGCTATGGTATCTCAACCACCACCGAGAGGGGATGATACTTCTTAACTTTTGAAGAGTATGGCTGCATAGATGATAAACATCAAAGGACAAATGAAGGAGAGTGATGACAAGTTTGTCTCCGTAATTACCATATTACAAGGGATGCAGAAAGATAACTCAGATGTGCACAAGAAATTGAAGGAGCTTACCTTGAAGAACATCAATATCACTAGTCATTTGACCTAATGGTCTTACACGATCAATGACATACAAGCCAAGAGTAGGGGTAGCATTCCTTCCAACACGATGATCAATCTTAAAGCTCTTACTCTGATATTCTTAAGAAGTAGTAGAAAGGTCCACTTTGAGGATGAAAAGGTAGGAAAAGATGCATCTAAACAAGAAATAGAGAGTTCTTTACTCACTCCTATGAGGTTGGGCAAATCTAAAAGTTCCAAGGAGGAGGAACTTCGAAGGAGGAAGAGATCCTAAGAAAATAAAGACACACAAGAAAAGAAAAACACTATGGAAGGATCAAAATGTGAGGGCAAATAGAGGAAAGACAAAGCGAAAACAAGCACTCATGAAGTCATGAGCAATAAGGGTAAGGAGGTAAATCTCAATGAACTCTCTTTTCCTCAGTCTTACTTGAAAAGTATGAAAATTACTAATGAAAAACAAGATAATGAGTTGCTTGAAACTTTCAGAAAAGTTGAAGTGAATATACCCTTGCTTGAATTGATTGAAAAGGTCCCCTAAGTATGCCAAAGTTTTAAAAGAGTTGTGCACACATAAGAGGAAGTTTAAACCTAATAAAAGAGTCTAGTTGCCCTCTAGTGCGTCTGCTTTGTTTAAACCTCAACTCCCAATTAAATGTCATGACCCTAGTTCCTTCGCTATACCTTGTACTGTAGGTAGGACAACTATTCCTAAGGCTTTACTTGATTTAGGTGTTGCCATTAATATTATGCCCAAGTCAATGTATGAGTCCTTACAAATCAAAATTCTTAAACCTACCACTATGAGGCTCTAGTTAGCTGATAGGACCATGAGGTACCCACATAGCTTCTTAGAGGATATCCTAGTGAAAGTCAAAGACGTAGTTATCCCTGTCGATTTTTATATCTTGGATATGCCAAATGAACAAGATGGGGACGGGACATTAATTTTAGGTAGACCCTTTTTAAGAACTGTTAATACTAACATTAACATACAAAAGGGGTCATCACTATGTCTGTTGGGGATAAATTTGCTTATTTCAATATGTATGAACAAATGAAACAACTGCATGAAGATTATTCTCTATGTGATGTTAATTTTGTTGATGGGTTGTTCATTGTTGAGCTTTATAATGTTAATAAAATACATGTTTCATCCCCTGCTTTTGATTTTACTTCCCCCTCCCTTTTTAATGGTAGTGACATGGGTTGTTCTACTATCTATCAGTTAGATTACACCCTTTCCACACCATCTAATTCTACTATTGCTAATGATACACTTGGAAAGTCTTCTACTAACCCCCTTAAGCCAAGGAGAGGCCTTGTTTCTGATGTTAATACAGGTGTTAGTAGAGTTGCAAAGACTTCTAAGAAAAAGAAGTGCTTCAACAGTTTCAGGGAGTTGCATGCCCTGAGTGCTGTGCAAAGACCAGTTGTAATTCCAGTTGCCTTTCACCTTGCTGTCTCTATACCCTCAAGTGAGACAGCTAATCACGTAATAGTAGTAGGTGTTACGAATAGCAAGAAAGGGGATCCTAAGGAAAAGAAGATCAAGATAACATCCATCACTTTCCCCCTTTCTATTGGCAACTACAAGATGGTTGATCTGGCACCTAAGGACCCTTGTCTATCAACCTGTAAGGAGGTTGTCAAGATTAAAGCTAGTACTAAAGTGTGGGGTCTACTATCCACCAATCACACACCAAAGGTGGGAAAATAGGCCAAACTGATTAGACCCTTTAAAGTTCTATCCATATGCCAGCATAGGAAGGTTGTTATGAAGGACACTGTAGGCTAGTTCTTCCAAGTAAAAAATAAACGCCCGCGGTTCTTCAAAGAGAGCTATCAGCCCCCATAATACCTTAGGTTGTGTCTTTCCTTTACATATCTCATTTACCTATTCCCTGTGTTTTTGAGATAAGTGTGGAGGAGGGAACCAACTAGTAGGAAGAGTAGTTTAGCTTAATTTAGATTGTAGTTTTTCAATTCAATAATTTTCTTCCCTTGCTGTTCTTGTGCTCCCTTGCAATGATTGGTAGGTTTAATGTGTTCTCTTTTGTGGTTGCTGTTGTTCTTGTCCCTTGTTAAGTCTAAGTATGGGGGAAGAATTCATTTCTCTTTGTTGCATCATTTCTGTGTTTGTTTCAAAATTTTTGGAAAATGTTTTTCAAAAATCCAATTTTTCATCATCATTATTTGGCTTTGAATTGATTGTGGATGGTGAATTGCTACAAATTGGATCATTTCTATCTATTTTAATGCTTGCTAAAAGGGTTTTTACTTGTTAAATGTTGGCCAAGCTTTGAAAATTTTTGTTGGTAGTTTCTGTGATCTCAGGTTACGACCTCACTGCTTTAGATCGCAACTTGAGGAGTGGCTTTGGCAAGGGAGGACTATCTGTGATTTCAGGTCGCAACCTCGCTGATTTTAAGTCGCGACCTCAACCCCCCCTTTTCCTGACTTGGTGCTTTTGTGTACCCAGGTAGTGACCTCACTATTTTTATGTTACGACTTGGCCTCTTTTGCTGTTGATAAGTCTCATTATTTACATACATTTCTAGCCCTAAACACATACTTTTGCGATCTATATTTACATACTTTGGGCATAATTAGGTTCCATTGTGTATAAGAGTTGGTGAGAAGAATTATGAGGTTTTGCAAGTGTTTTTACATGTTTTTATATGATTTTATTTGTGTGTACTTTTGATCCCTGCTTTGGCATGAATTCAGGAAGTTTCAGTAGCATTTTCGCCATTCTGTCTGAGGCGCCGCGGCGGATTGACGGAGGCGCCACGGCGGATTTCCAAGGTACTCTCGGTGAAAAGAGCCGCGGCGGATGGACTAAGGCGCCACGGCGGACGGAGGTTTTCATGAAGCTCAGGATCATTAATCAAAACGACGCCGTACAGGACAGGAGCCGCGGCGGATTGACAGAGGAGCCGCGGCGGATGACCGAAATTTCCAGATTTAAAAGCTGAAGTCGCGCGCTTCAACGGGAGGATCAGATTTCAGTTGCTCACTCTCCCTCCAACGCGATTTTCTTGCTCTCTCCGCCCTCTCTCATTTCTCTCTTCCATTTTCGTCCAATTCCATCAATTTCCACCGATCAACCATGGATCTTTCATCAATTCTTGCTGTTTCTACCCTAATCCAGAGTATGAGTAGCTGAATTTCCAAGTTCTTCTAGCAATGAAGCTGACCTGAGTTCATGGAGCTAAACAGGGAGTCATTTCAGATCTATTTCCTACCTTCTATTCTAAGAGTCATTTGTTTCAGTTGAACAATTGTGATTAGAATGAAGATTGAGTGATTAGATTTATGTTTCTTGGAATTTAGATCTGATTGAACATTCAGATGTGAGTTGTGTCCTTTAGTTCAGTTGAATAGAGGATTCTCTGTTGATTTGTAAATCCAATTCGTTTTACTTGGACTGTTGTTCTGTAAATCTGAATTTTGGTTGAATATATTGATGATTCACAGTTGTGGTCATTCTTAGAGAATTGCAACTTGCTTCTCAAGTGTTCTTGTCAATTGATTTTCCTTCTCATAGATCAAAATAATGAATCTAGTAAGATAGTTGTTTCTGATCTATGTTAAGAGAGATTTGAGCAGTAGCTGAATCTATCCATTTAATTGACACTAAGAGACTCCAAATTATAAGATTGAACAAGGAAGGTTGGATAAATTGCTAGGGGAACTACTATCTCTCATCTGAATCTCATTTGCAATTTACCTTTCATTAGATTTGTTTCTTGTTTTGATTTCTCTTTTTCTGAACTAAAGCTCTCATCTTGGTAATTTGATAATTAATAGTGAATTGTTAAGAATTGAAATACAACTTAAGGCTCCTTGTGAAGAATGACCTAGGTAGTGCCTCACTTGCTGCATTTTCCCTAGTAAAACTTTGATTACCTAGCGACAAGGTTTATCAAATTGGCGCCGTTGCCGGGGAGCCTTACTTGTTGAGGTTCTGAGCAATTCACTGGTGTGCCAAGAAAATTTTCATGTTTGAAAACCCAAAACTTCAGAAAAAGTAGCTTTAGTGTTTTTGAGTTGTGCTGCATGTTCACTTTTGTGCTTTGTTGTTAAGTAGTTTCCCTTTTTGCTGTGTTTTAAATTCATTCCACAGGTTGTCAAGGAGTTAACACAATTGAGTAGGCTGTGAATTGTTTGAATCCTTGCTGTAGCAACCTTTTCCCTTTTAATTGTTCTTCCATTTAACCTAATGATGGTTGGTTGTTTTTATGCTTTTGAGATATTTTTCTTGTTGACAAACTAATACCATTGTGTTAAGGGGTTTAATTTGCAGGAGTGAAGGTGTGAACAGTGTCAGAAGCTGCTGCAGAATTCGTCCATCTGGTTTATCAGTACCAGGCGCCGCGGCGGATAGCATCAGGAGCCGCGGCGGATTTCACAGAATCAATCCTGCAAAAAGAGCCGCGGCGGATTGCACCAGAGGCCGCGGCGGATTTCACCTGATCCCTTCTTAGCTTTTTGTTCTCTCTTTGACTTCTGTCTTTTGTCTAATTGCTTTTTCACATTTATTTTATTAGTCTATTCTAGTGTTCTTTAGTTGCATGTCCCAGGATAAAGGTCTTTTACCTTTTGATTGGGAAATCAATAGAACTCTTAGGCAAATCAAGAAAACCAAACAAATAGCTGAGTCTAGTAAGCAACCTATAGTGAGTGACTCTCTTCCTCAAGTTGAATCTTGTTCTTCCTCAGAATCTGAATCTACTTTAGGAGGGTTTATAGACAATCATTTTGTGATGGATCAAAATAATAACAATGCCCAAACTGAGAGAGGTGATGCTACAAATAGACCTCAAAATGAAAGGCAAGCTGAAAATGTTCTCCATAATGCTAATATTCAATTGAATAGAGATGAGGAGAATAGGAGCATTAGAGAAATTAATAACTCAAGTGTGAACTGTGATCCATGTGGTTTTTATAACTTTGAAGCTGATTTTGAACTTAAAGGTACCTTGATTAATACCTTACCAAGATTCCTTGGTCTTGCAGGGGATGATCCATATAGACACCTTCAGAATATGCATGCGGTTTGTTCCTCTATGAAGCCCCATGGTGCTCAATTGGAAGATGTGCTAAGGAGAGCTTTCCACTTCACATTAGAAGGAAATGCCAAAGAATGGTTGCAAAGTCTACCTCAGCACTTCACAACACTTACATGGGAGCAACTTAAGAAGGCCTTTTTAGAGAAGTACTTTCCTGCATCAAGGACATCTAAATTGAGGAAGGCAATCTATGGAGTTCAACAAGATAGTAGAGAGACCTTGTATGAGTATTGGACAAGATTTCTAGCTATGCTTTCTAAATGTCCAAATCATCAAATCAGCAAGTCTAATCTAGTTCAATATTTCTATGAGGGCTTGCTATCTCATCACAAGAACACAATAGATGCTGCAGCCCATGGTTCACTATTTGATTTGACTCCTCACAATGCTTGGGAATTATTGGAGAAGATGGCCAACAATAATCAGCAATTCAGCACAAGGGATAACCAATCTGTCAATGAAATTTTAAGGTCAAATCCTACTAACTTAGACTCTCAATTTGCTGCCTTATCAGAAAGGATGGACAAGAGAATGACTAGGATGGAGCAACTCTTGTCAACTAAACAATGTGGTGCTATGGGAACATCTCAAGCCTTGGTAGCTCCCTCTTGTGACTCCTGTGGTTCTATGATGCATTGTACTGAATCTTGCCCTTCTCAATTTGAAGAAGTGTCAGCCATGTATCAACAAAGAGCCGGTCAATATCAGCAAAGGAACCCTTTCTCCAACACTTATAACGAAGGATGGAAGGATCATCCCAATTTTAGATGGGGAGGAGGAGAGAACAACAAGGAGAGATTCATGCAGAATAGGTTCCAGCAACGTCAACATTCAGAACAAGCTATGGTTCCTTCCCAAACTACTCAAGAAGTTGGTAATTCAAGGAATGATGACATGTCCCTTTTGTTGAAAAGCATGAACAGTATGAATGCTAATCTCAGTGCTATGGCATCTCAAATGGACAGAATTGATAAGCATACCACTGCATCTGATGCAAGAATGGCTGCTATAGAGAATAGGGTTGAACAATGGGAAACTAAGACAGCAAACTTGGCTAACTTTGTTACCCAAATTTCAGATAATTTCAGCAGTCTTCAAGCAAAAACAAGTGGAGCTTTGCCTTCCAATACTGTGATTAATCCCAAGTCATTGAATGCCATAAGTTTGAGAAGTGGAAGAAAGGTGACATTCAATGAGAATGATGAAGAATCTGACTTGGATGAAGATCATTACACTAAAGGGAATTCTACTCATGAAAAGAAACCACCAAGTGTGGAATCTGAAAGCTTAAGAGAGAAGCAACTTCTGCAAGCAAGAAAAGAAACCGGATGTAGAAGTGCAACTACTGAAGGTTGCACAACTGAAGCCGGCCCTTCAACTATGGATGATAAAGGCGTCCATGAAACACCATTGAGAGAGGACTTGAGGCAATCTTCTTCAAGAATTGCAGATCCTAACCAGGACAATGGGAAGATTGAGCAAGAGAAAGTTGAAGATCCTCACAAGAGCAATAAACCGGGAAGTCAAGGTAAGGAGGTAAGCTTGAAAGATCTACCTTTTCCTAAAGCTTTTATGTTTGGGCAGAAGGTTGCAAAAGAAAAGCAAAATAAAGAAGTTTTAGATTTCTTTAGTAAAGTAGAAATTAACATTCCTCTGCTGGATTTGTTGAAGAAAGTGCCTGAATATGCAAAATTCTTAAAAGACATTTGCACTAATAAAAGAAAGTTTAAAACTAATGAATTGGTGCAAGTTGGCCCTAATGTTTCAGCCCTTTTTAAAGCTCAATTACCTGTGAAATGCCAAGATCCAGGAGCTTTCTCCATTCCTTGTCAAATTGGTAAGTTTCATATTTCTAAAGCTTTACTAGATTTGGGTGCTGCTATCAATGTGATGCCAAGTTCTGTTTATTATGCTTTAGGAGTTGAAATCATGAAACCTACAAGTGTCTTAGTGCAACTAGCTGATAAGTCTATTAGGAATCCCAAGGGAATCTTAGAAGACATTTTGGTTCAAGTAAAAGACCTTGTATTTCCTGCTGATTTTTATGTGTTAGATATGACTAATGAGGCCATAAGTGAAAGCACATTGATTTTGGGCAGACCATTTCTAAGAACTGCCAACACCATGATTTGCATGAAGGATGGGATTATAAAAATGGAATTTGGTGGACAAGAAATTCAATTTAACATGTATGAGATGATGAAACATCCACATGAGGATTATTCTCTGTTAGGGCTTAATATGATTGATGTGTCACTTGAAAATGAGTGTGAATCTATTTTTGAGCATGATAACAATGATGATACTGAAGATTCCTTCGTCTCTTTCTCCTCCATATATTCTCCTTCATCTTCTTTTTCTTCACACCTTGATGATGTGCCTAGCATTGATTCTAAAATTGATGGCTGGCTTTCCACTTGGAGTGAATTGTCTTCAGTTTCATCCATTAAGTCTTCCATTGATGCTAATTCCACTCTGTCAAGTGATGAACAACTTGCAAAAAGATTGCTTGTAGATTTCTCAACAGCACAAGAGAATAAATCAACTCCTATACAAGAAGGGGAAGGTGAAGGGCACAAGACTCATGATTGCAAGGCCAGCCCAAGTCTCATGGATGAACCTCCATTCAAGGAGCATGCAGCTAAACCTTCTGAACAACAGGATTTGCCTTTAAATTCTTATCACATTTTGTATTCCAATCCTGTTTACAAGTCACTTGATCTTAATTTCTTTAACCATGCAGAACTGGAACACCTTTGGAAATCATGCGAAGTGCAGCTACTCCCAACCCTAGGAGATTAAGCATGACACCAACCAAATTTGCTGAAATATGTAGCATAGGGAGTGCACTTTTGCAATCTAATTTTACTTCTGAAATTGGAATTCCCCAAGATTATTCTGCATCTAACTTTGAGTTTTCACATGGATTTACAAATGTTTTAAATGCATTGTTGCAGGGACCAACTAAGGAGAGTTACTCACATGAGGATGAATGTACAACTGAAATTTTTGGTATTGAAGCCTTGAAGCAATCTGGAAATAATTGCACTACCTTGGAGCTCAAGAAACTGATACCCTCAGTAGTTCAACCTCCTGAATTGGAGCTTAAACCCTTACCATCAACACTGAAATATGCATTTTTAGCTGAAAATGAAAGACTCCCGGTGATAATCTCTAACTCTTTAACTGATATTGAGGAATCTCAATTACTTGCTGTTTTGAAAAGGTATAAAAGTGCAATTGGGTGGTCTTTAGCAGATATTCCTGGTATTAATGCTTCAATTTGCACTCATAGAATATTGTTAAATGAAAATGCAAAGCCCATAAGGCAACCTCAAAGAAGACTTAACCCACTCATACTTGATGTTGTTAAAAAGGAAGTAACAAAGCTGCTTAGTGCTGGTATCATATACCCTATTTCAGATAGTGAGTGGGTAAGTCCAGTTCAGGTTGTTCCTAAGAAAAGTGGGATCACTGTGGTTAGGAATGAAAAAAATGAATTAATCCCCACTAGAATCCAGAATTCTTGGCGTGTCTGCATTGATTATAGGAAACTTAATGATTCTACAAGAAAAGATCATTTTCCTCTACCCTTTATAGATCAAATGCTTGAAAGATTAGCTTGTAAATCTCACTATTGTTTCCTTGATGGTTTCAGTGGCTATTTTCAGGTTCCCATTGCACCTCAAGATCAAGAGAAGACTACATTCACTTGTCCCTTTGGCACATTTGCATATAGAAGAATGCCATTTGGACTTTGCAATGCACCGGGCACATTCCAAAGGTGTATGCTATCCATATTTAGTGATTTGCTAGAGAATGGAATTGAGGTGTTTATGGATGACTTTACCATCTATGGAAATAATTTTGATGAATGCTTAGTGAATTTGGAAAAAGCTCTATCAAAATGTGTTGAAAAGGATCTTATTCTGAATTTTGAAAAATGTCACTTTATGGTTCAACAAGGAATAGTTCTAGGTCACCTAATTTCTGAAAAGGGAATAGAGGTAGACAAAGCAAAGGTTGAAGTAATTTCCTCTCTACCCTATCCAACAAATCTTAAGGAGCTTAGATCTTTCCTAGGCCATGCTGGATTTTATAGAAGATTCATAAAAGATTTTAGTAAAGTGACTTTTCCAATGTCTAAATTGCTGCAAAAAGATGCTTCCTTTGATTTCACTGATGAATGTAAGATGTCTTTTGATGAGATTAAATCCAGATTGACTTCTCCACCTATTTTGACTTGCCCTAATTGGAATTTACCATTTGAATTGTGTTGTGATGCCTCTAATAATGCAGTGGGTGCAGTTTTGGGACAAAAGGATGGTAAGGTTTCCAAGGTTATTGCTTATGCTTCAAAGACTCTAGATAAGGCTCAAACTAATTACACAACTACTGAAAAGGAGCTCTTTTCTATTGTTTTTGCATTAGACAAGTTTAGGCCTTACCTAATTAACTCTAAGGTTACTGTTTTCACTGATCATTCTGCTGTCAAGTATCTTTTCAGCAAGCCACAATCCAAACCGAGGCTCTTAAGGTGGATGTTGTTGATCCAAGAGTTTGACATTGACATCAAAGACAAACCTGGAGCAGAAAATGTGGTGGCTGACCATCTAAGTCGCTTACCAGAAACTACAAGGGGAGTAATCGGTTCAGATTCTGTTTGTGATGAGTTTAAGGATTGTTCTGTTTCTGCCTTGTCTCTCTTGGAACCTTGGTATTGCCATATTGTCAACTTTTTAGTTGCTGGTCTAATTCCCCCCTCTTTGTCTCATTTTCAGATGCAGAAGATTAAGAGTGAGTCTAAGCACTACATTTGGGATCCTCCAATCCTTTGGAAGGTATGCAGCGACCAAATCATTCGGAGATGTGTACCAAATGAAGAATTTCAAGACATCCTGCATGCTTGCCACTCTCAAACTTGTGGAGGTCATTTTAGTGCTAACAAGACTGCAAGAAAAATATTGGAAGCTGGTTTGTATTGGCCATCACTCTTTAAAGACTCTTATGAGTATTGCAAGAATTGTGACATTTGTCAAAGATTTGGTGGCCTAACTAAGAAACATGAATTACCCCAACACCCAATGCTTTTCTGTGAGGTGTTTGAAGTATGGGGTATTGATTTTATGGGCCCCTTTCTTCCTTCTATGGGTTTTACATACATTCTTCTTGCAGTTGATTACCTTTCAAGATGGGTAGAGGCCATAGCAACCAAAAAGAATGATGCTGCTACTGTTTTAAAATTTCTAAAAAATAACATCTTTTCTAGATTTGGCATTCCTAGAGCAGTAGTTAGTGATAATGGCACTCATTTTTGTAATAAATTGCTACAAGGGTTATTCACCAAGTATGGTGTGACACATAAGACATCCACACCTTATCATCCCCAAAGTAATGGGCAAGCTGAAAATGCAAATAGAGAAATCAAGAAGGTGTTGGAACGAATAGTTAAACCATCTAGGAAGGATTGGAGTGCCAGATTAGATGATGCTTTGTGGGCATATAGAACTGCATTTAAAACCCCAATAGGCATGTCTCCTTACAGATTGGTTTATGGTAAGATGTGTCACCTACCGGTTGAGATTGAACATAAGTCTCTTTGGGCTGTAAAAGCATGTAACCTTGATTTTGATTCTGCTGGTATGGAAAGATTATTGCAATTGCAGGAACTTGAAGAGTTGAGACTCGAAGCATATGAAAATTCCAGGTTCTATAAGGAGAAGACAAAGATGATTCATGACAAGCAAATCCTAAGGAAGACTTTCAAGGTTGGAGATAAAGTGTTGCTGTATAAAGCACGATTCACATTTAAACCTGGGAAGTTGAGCACTAGATGGGAAGGACCATACTTGGTCACTAAAGTTCACAAATTTGGCATGATAGAGCTGCTAGATGAGAAGAGCAGTAAGACTTTCAAGGTCAATGGTCACCTGCTCAAAATCTACAAGGAGAATTTTGATCCACCATAATTTCAGGTTGTCCCCTTCCTTACACACTTTAGTCTGTGTTTATTTGATTATTATCATTCTTGAACTCCATTTTTGAGCAAGTGTGGGGGAGGGCATAACTAGTAGCAAGTGTAGGTTGTTTTTAGTTTGTTTTGAAGTGTTCTGTTGTTTCTTTCCATTCCTTCCCTTACCAATTTTCCTTGCTATCTTTTGTTCAAATTTGCATTGAGGGCAATGCAAGGATCAAGTGTGGGGGAGTGAATGTTGTGTTTTTGTGTGTTCTATGTCTTTTGTAGAAGAACCTCAGTTTTCAAAAACTTTTTGAAGGTTTAAGCTTGCTTCAGGATTTCTAATGTTACATTTGTGACTGATTTGATTTAGAAATTAATATCTTGAAGTGAAATTTTCTAATGCATAGAGATTAAGCATGATGTGTTCTTTACCTGAGGTGAATGAATATGGAAGACAAGCCTAGTTGGAAGGATTCTTTGAGCCTTTATATTCATTTCTGGTGTGTGCATTCACTTAGTTCTTATACTCTCTAGAACTTGTCTTAGTTCTTAATCAAGACCACATGTAACATTAGTATTCTTGAACATGATTGAGGCATTCATTCAATTTAGCTACTTAGACCAAATGGCCAACCCCTGCATGATTTATCCCTTGTTACCCATTTGAGCCTTTTTAGCTGAATTTTTCCATTCATTTCACTCTCATTTATAAAACCTCTTTCCTACAAGGATGCATATTTCATTTCATTAATTCCTTTTAGAATTCACTAGCATTTTGATGGATTCAATTGATGGATTGATATGAGGAGATGCATACTTGAACTTAAAAGAAAAAAAAAAAAAACAACAAAGAAAAGAAGAAACATGCGAATGTAAAAGAAAGAAAGAAAAAAAAAACAAAAAGAGAAAGAGAATGGAAAAGTTGAAAAGAAATAAAAAGGCAAGAAAAGAAAAGAAAGTGGGAATAAAAGCACCTTTATAGCTTTAGACTTCAAGATCAAGAAGTCAAATCCTCAATTGAATATTACTAATGCTATTGAATTCTACACATTGATTCACATATTATCTCTATCCTTCTATGCATTCTTGTGCATTTCTTCCTCACCCTTACATTACAAGCCACAAAAGTCCTCTTGATTCTTGAGTACTTATGTACTTAGGTGGTGGAGTGGTAGAGCTATTACAAGCATATGGTAGAGCATTTGAATAAGTGAATTGAGTGAAAGAACCTTTGATACTTGTTAGTTGAGCGATACACTAATTCCCTTGTGTGGTCTTCTATATCTTATTCACTTGGATTAAATTACATATCATTGCTTGGTTTCTTTGCATTAGAATGTTCCATGGATGGATGTTGGTTGAAGAATCATTGTTGGTTGCAGTTGTAACCTGAACTTTTGAACTTGCTTATTCCTTTCTTGCATCCTTCTCTTTCACAATATGTTTAGACTTGAATTGCCCAGGAGTGCAAAAGCTAAGTGTGGGGGAGTTGATAAGTCTCATTATTTACATACATTTCTAGCCCTAAACACATACTTTTGCGATCTATATTTACATACTTTGGGCATAATTAGGTTCCATTGTGTATAAGAGTTGGTGAGAAGAATTATGAGGTTTTGCAAGTGTTTTTACATGTTTTTATATGATTTTATTTGTGTGTACTTTTGATCCCTGCTTTGGCATGAATTCAGGAAGTTTCAGTAGCATTTTCGCCATTCTGTCTGAGGCGCCGCGGCGGATTGACGGAGGCGCCACGGCGGATTTCCAAGGTACTCTCGGTGAAAAGCGCCGCGGCGGATGGACTAAGGCGCCACGGCGGACGGAGGTTTTCATGAAGCTCAGGATCATTAATCAAAACGACGCCGTACAGGACAGGAGCCGCGGCGGATTGACAGAGGAGCCGCGGCGGATGACCGAAATTTCCAGATTTAAAAGCTGAAGTCGCGCGCTTCAACGGGAGGATCAGATTTCAGTTGCTCACTCTCCCTCCAACGCGATTTTCTTGCTCTCTCCGCCCTCTCTCATTTCTCTCTTCCATTTTCGTCCAATTCCATCAATTTCCACCGATCAACCATGGATCTTTCATCAATTCTTGCTGTTTCTACCCTAATCCAGAGTATGAGTAGCTGAATTTCCAAGTTCTTCTAGCAATGAAGCTGACCTGAGTTCATGGAGCTAAACAGGGAGTCATTTCAGATCTTTTCCTACCTTCTATTCTAAGAGTCATTTGTTTCAGTTGAACAATTGTGATTAGAATGAAGATTGAGTGATTAGATTTATGTTTCTTGGAATTTAGATCTGATTGAACATTCAGATGTGAGTTGTGTCCTTTAGTTCAGTTGAATAGAGGATTCTCTGTTGATTTGTAAATCCAATTCGTTTTACTTGGACTGTTGTTCTGTAAATCTGAATTTTGGTTGAATATATTGATGATTCACAGTTGTGGTCATTCTTAGAGAATTGCAACTTGCTTCTCAAGTGTTCTTGTCAATTGATTTTCCTTCTCATAGATCAAAATAATGAATCTAGTAAGATAGTTGTTTCTGATCTATGTTAAGAGAGATTTGAGCAGTAGCTGAATCTATCCATTTAATTGACACTAAGAGACTCCAAATTATAAGATTGAACAAGGAAGGTTGGATAAATTGCTAGGGGAACTACTATCTCTCATCTGAATCTCATTTGCAATTTACCTTTCATTAGATTTGTTTCTTGTTTTGATTTCTCTTTTTCTGAACTAAAGCTCTCATCTTGGTAATTTGATAATTAATAGTGAATTGTTAAGAATTGAAATACAACTTAAGGCTCCTTGTGAAGAATGACCTAGGTAGTGCCTCACTTGCTGCATTTTCCCTAGTAAAACTTTGATTACCTAGCGACAAGGTTTATCAGCTGTGTACCGCTACCTTCTCTTTGCTTTTTGTAATTCTGTGTAGGAGGAACCTTTTTAAGCTACCTTTGCATCTTTTTCAAGCAAACCATTGTCTTTTTAATATACCTCATTGCATCAAACAATTTTTTTCCTTGAAAACTGTACCCATCCTTGAACGTTTAAGAACACTGGATTTTGATAATAATTTCTCTAAAGACTTTATAGTCACTTTTGAGATTCAAGTATGTTCTTAAGTGATTATTTTGATCTTTTCTTAATCCTCATCTTATATGTTGCTTTTGTGATAAGTGTCATAGTGCCTTTGACCAATACATATTGATTGAAACTTCTTGTATGAGCAATTAAGACGTGAAACCCTTGTTGGAAGGATATTCTTGAGCCTTAATTATATTGAGTGATTATTCATGTGGTTTACATTCTCTAGAACTTGTTGTAGCTCTTGGTCAAAATTACATGTGCATTTATGATTTTGAATATGATAGACGCATTCTTTTCTACACCTTTCTACCTAAACACAACCCACAACCATCTATCTATTCCTTAACCATTCTTGAGCCTGTATTTCCTTCATTTCGTCTACCATTTTGAGCGGTTTAAACAACGATGTTACTTGAGTTGATTTCACCTCAACAATTACGATTTCTTAATCTTCATAGGTCTTAATTAGGAATTTTAGTTTTATTTCAGTTTGAAAAAAAAACAAGAAGAAAGAATGAAAGAAGAAAAAGAACAGAAAAGTAAAGAAATACTTCTTATATATACATAAGCTATAGTAGCCAAATAAAGTTGAATAAAGTATTCTCTTAGTGGTAGAAGGTTGGGATCTGAACTTTCTTGTCTAAAAATAGATGATATTTAACTAAAATTTCTTTAATTCTTGACACTCAATTTCACCTTTTTCTATTCCATTTAACCTTTCCATCACTATAACCTTAAAAGTCCTCGTGATTCTTTACATGAATGCTAAATAGCAGTAGAGATTTTACAGTTATTACAAGCTTATGGTAGAATGTTTGCTGCTTGGATGTTTGAGAGAAAAGAACCCCAACGAGGATAGATGAGCGAATCAAACACATATACCTTGTGAGCAAATCTTTACTGTTCATGTATTAGAGTCAATTGCATCTTATATCTAATTACTTGGCATTGTTCATGTTATTATTTTTGTATTCCTGAAAGATGTTAGTCTATTAGCTCTTGAGATCACTTCTGAACATGTTAGTTTCTTTAATTGTAGCTGTACTTTCTTTAGAACGATTCAAGTCTTTGTCCAAGAGCCCAAAGTTTTAAGTGTGGAGGAGTGATAGAACCCAATCTTTATATGGTTTTCTTAAGTATTTTCTAATGTTTTGCAACACTTTTACCTTCATTATGCATGCATTTATATCTATTTGATTACATTGAGTCATACATTGCATTTTTCTGTTTAAGGGGTAAAAAGGATCATTTGTCTATCCTCAATTTTAATTGGCTTGATTTGTAATCAGTTGGTCTTTACAGAGCCTTTTGTTGTGATTTTCAGGCAATTGGAGAAGGACCCAAGAACCATGATGGAGCATGGATGGAGCCACAATGTTACAAGAACCAAAACACGAGTTTGGAGTGTTCTGCCTCCCTAGGTCGTGACATGGACTTCTGAGGTCACGACTTGGATGCCCTTTTAATGAAACTACGTGTTTTGGACCTGAGTCAAGATAAAAGCTCTCTCTCTTCACAAGTCACGACATGAAATTTCTGAGGTCACAACCAGAGCCCCTTAAGTAGCAACCTAACACTCTTGTGCCCATGACCTGAGTGCGTTAAGTGAAGGTGTGCATTTTGGAACAGGTTTCTGAGCTTCTACACCTAAGGGGGTAGCCACCACGAAGAGCACTCTCCCATTTTGCAAATTTGCAATAGGTTGAGCCACTATCATCTCCTCTCAAGTCTGCATTGATCCTACACCCAAAACTTCCATTTTTCTTCATCTATTCATCATTTTCTGCATTTCTAAATCGATCAAACCACTCTAACCACCTTTTTCTCCACTTTTCCAACCTCATTTTTAGCTTTAACCATGGCTGTTCATTCCTAGAGTGATTGCGATTGGTTTGAAGGCATGAGAGGCTAAACCTTTAGTCTTTTAGTGATGGAAGACAAAGCTTAAGCTCAAGAACTTAATTGGGGAGTTTTTCTATAGTCTAAACCCTGTGCTTAATGTTATGTTAAATATTTTTAGATTTAGAAACTTTCTGCACTTGTATCAGACTTGGCATATGACTGTAAATCTTGTGTTTAGACTATTTTATTGTATTTGGATTGGATGATGTTAATGTTGATTAATCTATATAATATTTCAGTTTGAATCCTTGTGTTAAGTTTGATTGTCAGTGATTATGGTTGATTAATCTGTGTGCTTGGTATTCTATGTTTGTTGATTGACATTCCGAGGACATTTGCATTATCCTTCCATTTACACTTTAAGTGGTTTTCAACAGTGTTTTAAGAGATGTTAATTAACTTTGATCAAAGTGAGTTTTCATTGATTAAGACATTGGACCCAAGTGATTACTTGGGGTTTTCTTTAGACTTAGAGGTTTTCTAAAACTCCCAATCATTTTAAAGAGTAGTCATAGCTGAGTTTTCATCATCAAGAGATTGTTTAACCATAATTTCCTTTTAATCCAAAATATTTCTTTATTCATTTAAAATACCAAAAACATTTAAATCTCTGCACTTCTTATTTTTTTGCACCACCTTTAACAGTTGAACCCCCTTGTTTTCTTCACCCAAATTGACAATGCTTTTGATAACCAACCTAGATTAGGATTTCCAATAATAAGCTCCTCAAGAAGAATGACTGGTTGTATCCTATACTGCATTTTTCTGGTGCAATTCACTTTCTTGACGATCGGGAAGGTGACAATTTGGCCTCGATCATCATGCTAGTCATGCTATGCAAAAATGTGACATGTTACTATGAAACTAGAATTATCATGCAATATTTCATATGCTTTTCAATTGCCATGAAAAGAGAGCCACATATCATAACATTAAGCCATTCCACATTGCACATTGCCAAGGCATATTATACGTAGAAGTTCACACATAATCGCATAGCTTGCACGATCACATCATGGCAACATAAAACAAGTAACACATGCACATTTAAACAAGCAAACAAGCAATCAAAGTATGAGTTCAATGCTACCTCTTGCTTAGGTATATAATTCAACCTCCTTAAGTATTTTGTGCTTCTCCTTGTTTTCTTGCACAATGCCTATCAATTAAAGCATGAATACATTCCATATTACCAATAATTCAAAGTATAAACACTATCACTCAATAACATACTTATATAGACCCCTTTTTCCTTGATTTGTAACATTATTGTTTCCTCTTTGTTTCAACCAACCTCTTAGGCCATTCCTACATAATTTTTCATGTAGAATCCAAGTATCAATTTAGATTTAATAAAATCACATTCCTTTCCACTTAACTTATGTTAGCCGAATAGGGCATTTTAGGGGTCCTTATTTTTCATTTTTGATTCCAATCATTTTAAACACTTTTTCTTGGTGTTTCCCTATGCAAAATTGCCTTTTAAACTCATTAGAATCATCAAATCATATTAAAACAATTTCTAACCTTATCAAGAAAAGGTGGTTGAATGGTATCTTTAATAGCATAACTTAGGATTTCTTCTAAAATTTAATCCAAACATCAATCAAACACACCATTCCAAGCTCATATTTAAGGTTTCTTTCCTCACCTACTCCTTTCTCATATTAACCAAAATTTTGGTAGGATGATAGCTTGAGATTTTGTCATTAAACTTTAGCCAAAACACAAGCTTAAACATACCTCGATGCATCCCTGATTGAAGCTTGATAATTTTCCTTCCTTTGAATGGTTGAGGTGCTGTTTTGGTTGAGTTTTCAGTGCAGCAGGATTTCCCCTTAGTTTCCTCTATTTTGGCCGAAATTGAGCTCTTGGGGGTATTTATAGACCTCTTAGGTGGGTCAAATCCCCTCCTAAATGGCCTAATTTTCTGCCATCTCAAGGGACATGTGTCCCTCTTCATAACCTTTAAAGTTTAGGTCATGCCAAGTGTCCCTTATCTTGGGATTTTTCTTGGTTTTCATGGGCTTATTTTGGGCTTGAGCTCTTCTTACATGAGGGACCATGAGCTACTGATTGGAAAGGAAGGGGGGATGTGGCCTAATAAAAAAATTATCAATTTTAAGTCAAAACTCACTATATCGATTACTATTTTCAAAAATAGTTCTAAGCCTCCAAAAATTCATTTCTCTCCATAAAAAAAATTCTCTTTTAATATAAAAATGTCCTATGAATTTTTTTTGGAATTTATTTCTGCCTCTAACCTCCTGTATTGAATTTTCTCCAAAACTTGGTCTTACAAATAAAGTTTCATTATTAATCATCCAAAAATAATTCCCTTCACATCCTGAGGCCATAGATAATTTTAAAATTCATAATAATATTCTAAATAATTTTTCATATTTTTCTTTTAAAATTCATAATAATATTCTAAATATTTTTTCCAAATTTATTGAGGCCTTGGGGTAGCTCAAATAATTAATTATGACAAAAAATCCCTATCCGGTCATAAAATACTGATGAATCTTAGAAATCCTGTAATAAATTATTTTCACCCTTTTTAATCTCCAGGACCTCATATACTATTCTAAATCCTCAATTCTCCATTTTTCCTACTTTTGGGGAATTTTTTAATTTTTCTGAGACCCCCTTGCAAATTGTCCTACATATAGCGGATATTATGAAAATATCAGTGCGGACCCTATCTGGATTTTATGTCATGCATGGCTTCCTCAGTCAGTCTACTTTTTCTATTGGCCCCTGACTTAATTTTTTATTCCCATTATCAGGGTTAAAATTTACAGAATGTGACATGATTTTAAATCCACCTCCTTTGTAAAATTACCATTTAATCCCTTATCTTTGCCCTTAAACTTACACGAAATTACAAGCATGATGAGGCATTCTTATGAACTCCACACATGGCATCTAGCTCCATTGGGATCCCATTTGAAATCCATTAACTCTATTGCACAATTATTTGAAATCCACTTCTAGGAATCATTATTTTATCCCCTTATTTTACCACATAGCATTGAGAAATTATCCACCAATAAAAAGGCTCTAGGAGGTGCCGCTTATGTGAAAAAATGTGGAAAGAATAAGCCTAATTCATCTCTTAGCTTATGTCATAAAACAATCTAGCAAAAATATTTCTCATCATTTATGAGCTCACATGGTGTCATGATGACAAGAATCCAAAGAAAATAACAATTAAAGATTTGTCCTCTTTTTAGAAAACATTAAATTACTTTATATGAATATAATTTTGACTAATTTCTTTTTTATGCTTCCCAAGTCCAAAATTTTTTCCGTTATCACCAAAAATTATTCTTTATTGGAGAGAAATACTGCAATTCTTCTTAAGCTAAAACTTGGCTTAGAAGCACCTCATTTTGAATTTCTCAAAAAATACCCTTATTTTGCATTAATAAGCTTTAAATATTTTTAAAGCCAACCTCTTCATTTTGGGGGTGAAATCATTTTAATAAACTCAAACAATTTCTCAAGTAATTAATCTCTATTTTTATCTAGTTATTTGAGGGCTTCTTATGTTTTAAATAATTGGATTCGTCTAAATATCAGTTAATTAACCAAATTTCTAAAATTATCATACATTCATTTTTCGAAGTATTTTTCTCATTTTAAGCCTTAAATGAGCTTTGGATTATCATTTCCCAATTTTTGAAATTTTTTTAAGGATTTTTGGGCTTATTTTCCATAATTATCTTTTTTTAGCCCGGAACTTTCCAAAATTACAATTTTGTTCCTGTTTGGACTTAACCTCAAGAATTATCTTATTGAGATCTCTATCATAACATTTGGCCCATAATTATTCTTATTTCTCATGCTAGGCCTCTAAGACTTTACTAAAGTCTCCAACTTCTTTTGTCCCCTGGTTCTATAAAACTTTTATTTGTAACTTAGTCCTGAGAATCCTTTAATCCTTTTATTTCATGCTATTTTTTACGCTTCTAAGCCTAATATTCAAGTTACATAGAGCCTTTAAGGAACAATTACAATAAAAGAAGAAGTTGTAAACAGATGTGCGAAATGTAAAGAAATAGTGAAGAAAGACAAAGAGTTGACCAAAACTCTAGAAAAGTTTACTAAGGACAGTAAAATGCTCAAGGTAATCTTTAGAGCCTGAACATGTACATCAGATAAATTAGGACTAAGATAAGATCCTGGTCTAGATAAGAGAAAATGAAAGAAGAAGAGTAGTGAAAATTTTGACCTAAACTTTAGATATTCAATTCATACCTCTAATCTTTATGCTCATTATTCTTATTGCAACCATAAGGGTCACACTGCATCTTGTTATCACAAGAAGAACGAAACTTATAGGACATTGAAATAGGTACCTAAAAGTACTTATGTACCAAAGGTTATTCATGCCAACCTAACCCAAAGGGATCCAAGAAGGTATGGGTACCTAAAACTTGGTTTTTCTAATGCTGATTTGTCTAAAAGCATCCAAGACAAATAAGTGGTATATTAATAGTGGATGTGAGAGGCTGTAACATCCAAAGTTTTAGGCCTAGAAGTTTCAAAAATAGCCTAAATTAAATAGGTTACCAGACCCCTGTGAGCAGAAGTCCCAAAGATGAGAAAGGAAGTTAAAGCAGTTTCAGGGACTAAACTGCAAAGTAAAAGTTTTCAGGGGCTCGAGTATAATTAAGGTTAGAGGCTCCAGTAAAGTCTCGAAGGCCCAAAAAGAGAAAAGAGGCTAGATACAGGCCAATGGGTAAGTTAGAAACCTCAAAGAGATGGTTCTATGAGGTTAGGCTTAAGCAGGGGTAAAACCGTAAATTCAAAAAAGTTATGACCAGCAAGGGCAAAAATGGAAGAGTGTACAGAAAATTCTAAGAAAATCCCAGAAAATGGGAAATAATATTCTAAGACTCTTCTGTGAAGAGAAATGACAAAAATACCCCTGAGGCAGCTTAAATGGAATTTATGAGGTTGTGACCGGTAAAAAGTATACCGTTTGAGGTAATTATTTAAAATAGCAAGAGACTTCAAAAATGTATACAAAAATGAGGTTAAATGGTTGAAAGGTTGTACTAATTTATAAAATTAGTCCCGCAACCAAAAGGCCAGTAGAGGGATTTAAGAAATTAAAGAGCCGGTTTTGCCGATAAAGGGCATTTTGGTAAATGAATTTTTATGCAAGGTTTAAAGGAAGTGTTATGGCCTAAGAAAATTCATAGATATTCTCTAGAATTAAAAGGAATTTATAAAGCAGACAGAACAATTTTCTGAGCTCCGAAAAGCCATAAAGAAAGCCGAAGAAACGTGGGCCAAGTAAATTCGGAGGAAGCTTATGAAACAAGTTTGATCCAACGGTTAGGATCTAATCTCCCATCTCCTCCACCACTTTCATGACACTTGGCATCTTCTAGAAGGTTGAGGTAAGCATGATGTAATAAGATGATGCAATGATGATGCAAAAGTCCACTTGAACTTCCAAATTTGCCCTTACCCTTTCTATTAGCTACCAAGGGCATTTTGATCCATTCAAGCCAACTTTTTTGGCTATAAATAGAGCCTCTTCCCCTTCATATTTTCAGCCAACATGAGTTTAAGAGGGGAAACTCTGTCAAAATTTAGAGAGAAAAACGTAGGGGTGAAGGCCAAGAAGAAGGAACAAAGTTCAAGCTTCAAGATCAAGGTATGTGGTGGCTGTAGCATCTGATTTGATACATATTTCGAATTAGTTACTGTGCGTATCTGATTCTGAAATTGCATGCTTAAAGTACACTCTGTGAGCTTTAAATCCATGGTAGAACACTTCATTTGGATATGTGTACGATTTATGGTGATTTTTCAAAGTTAGGGTTTGAAATCTGGAAACAGTGTTGAACTTTTGGAAGGGTGTCGAGTTCCGTACAATTCTGGTACTGTTCGGCATAGAATTGGTTCCTGAAAATATTTTTCCTTTAAATTTAACTTAATATCTTTCAGTGAGACTTGGAAGCACTCAATTTGGATTTTTCTAGATTTAATTATGAATTTTCAAAGTTGAGCAAAAATTCTGGAGATTCTGCGTGAACAGTACCCGCGAACCAAAATTTCCAGATTTGATATTCTTGAATCTAAAGCCATCTAAAGTGGTCCTAATTGATAGGAAATAGATCATAAGGATGTAAAATGATAAGATTTATATTAGAAAAGTAGAAAGAAAACCCTAAGACTAAGAGAAAGGGTTTGAGGTTCAAGAAAGCTAGTCTTGAACTTTATGTAATCTAATGGTCCTAATAGATTGTGTCATCATTATGGTTATGTTTAGGACCTTTGGAACATCCAAGAGGATGTTTAGTGATGTTGACCGAATGCCCACATGGTTGGAAAGTCAAGGGAGTCAAAGGAAAAGTAAGAGGAAAGCTTGAGGTGCAAGGTAGTGAACTTACCTATTGTCATTGCTTGATGTGGTATGCTTGGTGTTGCCGTTGTACATGTTATTTGAATGTTGTTGTGACATGTTTTAGCTGCTGTAATGCTATTCATGATGAGTAGATTATGTCTCCATGGCCATGCATCAAGAAGTTAGCTTTGAGCATGCTAGTATGTCACTAATTAACAAGAGAATAAACAAGTTGCGTGTAGTGCATTAGCATCCATCTAGCATGATTATGTGGTATTGTTTGCTACTGAGATTCCCCCGAATCTCACCCCCTCCCTAACCAACCATTTAGGTCAATCAATGATGGGCACTAATGGCATGAGAAGCAAGGAGAAGAAGTGGAGAATTATTAATGCTAATGATTGATGTTATTATTCAATGTATAATTCTCCTATGTTGTAAATTATGTTATGAATGCCATCAATTCAATGTATATGCTTAGGATGTTTATGGCATGAATGAAAGTATATGAGTATGAATGAGAAAGATTAAGCCCATGTTATGTATGTCAAAGAAATAAAAAGAATTAAAGTAAGGAGATATTAAGGGATAAAACGTAGGTCCTGAAGCAGTTAATTTCAAGCTTCAGTTTGACCTATCATATGAATGAGTTAAGCTACGAGATTTGGCAGACTTATAGTGCATATCCCAAGCTTTAAATGAGTGGTAAATCACATCATTTGGATGTGTATACAATGAGATATGAATTTTGAAGTTAAGGCGCAGAATCTGGAAAGTCCAGATTTTACCAAACGAATAGTAATCTTAATCCAATAAACTGTACGTTTTCCTGAGGATGAGAGTTCAGTTGAGTATTTTCCCTTAAAGAGCATTGAATTGAAAGAGCTTTCCGTAGAATTTTGGAACACCTCCATACGATTTTTCTAGAATTAGTTATGATTTTTCAAAGTTGGACCTGTAATCTGAAAACTGGACAGTGAACAGTAATTTTCCGAAAATTAACGTCCAAATTGAAATTTTTAAGCTTAAGACCATCCAAAGTGGTCTGGAATGGTTCTAAATGAATGCTAAGGTACTATATAAGTAAGGTGTGACATTTTTGGTATCAGAGCAGAGGTTCTGGCATAGGAAGAAGAGAACTATCTGCAAGAATTTAGAAAAGCCCAGTTCAGGTTAGAGCTAGTAGTGGAATACTAGCTAAGGTCCAACTAAGGTTATGGATTGGAGGTGAATGCTCTAGGGAAAATAAGTAATAAGGATCTTTAAATGAAGTTGGGATCCTCTGTTAGAAAGGTACAGATAAAATAATGATAAGGAGTTATACGCAGAGGAAGGTAGCCACTGTAAAGATAAAGAGACTTCCCTCTAAAGAAAAGGGGATAATGGCTCATAAGTCAAATAGAGGTATGAGTCTAAACCCTAGAAGAAAAAGGGTAAGTGGCAACCTAAGTTAGATACAATTACTGTAGCCTTGATACAAGGTTAAGGCAGCACGATCAAAGTAGTTATCTTTGATTCCTAAATAGATATAAAAAGGTCAGAAGAGCTAAAGATTAATTTCTGCCACTGGTAATCCCTGAGGATAAGGGAAAGCAAAGTGCTAATGGCCTAGAGTTGTGAGCCAGACCCTTCCTTCATTGCTTGAAAGGAAGTAGTTGACTTAGTTGGGGATTACAGTGAGGCTAGGACATGGAAGTCCTTCAGGCAGCAGTTGAGGTTACGATGAACAAGCTAAGTAAACTAGCAGAAGTAAGAGAAAGTATGTTCGTCATGATGAACCAAAGAAAGTGGTGGCGAATAAGAATTCTGGTCATGACGAATAGAGATAGTGACTCTCAGATACTGAGGTGGTATCTTGGCACGACTTGATGGACTATGAGGTCCCTGAGAGTAAGACTGATAGAGCTCAAAGAGAGAGTAGTAGCCACTATTTAAAAGCTATCAGATTCCCCTCAAGGAAGAGTAATGATGAGTTGAACAAGATTTAGGGGTTGAGTCTGTACACCGCTAAGAGGGTGTAGTGGCCACTTAAGCTGAGCAAACTCTTAAAGCCTCGTTAGAGTTGGAGCACTATGATAGAGTACCTATCTCAAGTTCCCTAATAGATAATAGGAACTTGGAGGTAGCGAAGTCATGGTAAAAACCCTAGTGGAATTCTTAGAGATAAAGAAGAGAAAGAGGTGAGAATGAGACAGATAGCCATGCGGAATTAGCATTATGAGACTGGCATTTCCGATGATGTTAAGAGATACTCAGTCACGTGGGGTTAGGTTGAGAGGCACCCTTTCCAAGGGATAAGTTCTTGGCCAGGAATCTTCCTAGAGAAAATAGGAATTGGTCCTCCAAGTCAGAATTGACACTGCTCTAGATGGAGCAAAATGCCCTATCCGATCAGGGAAAGGGAAGCAGCCGAGGCAAGGCAAGTGGAGTTGACCTTACCTAATGGAAGCACGACTAGCCAAGAATAAAGCTAGGCTTAGATGTACCTGGCTTAGCAGAGTACTAGAGTAAGCAGAAAGAAAAAGAACCTCAAAAGTCCTCTCCCTATAACTTCCAGAAACAGCTGCGAACAGAAAAGAGGCTCCCTCTTATAGGGATAAGATGTCCGTTGGCATGCTACGGACATAGCAACCATAAGAGCTTACACTCCTTGCATTAAAATGCCAGACATGCATGTTAGAGTATGCTCGTACTGAAGATAAAGCAGAGGAAGAGAAGTTGCATAAGTCCTCTCTCTGTACCGTTCTAAAGTAGTAAGAGACGGTAAGAGCAGCTGGAGGAGTAAGAGAACTCCTAAGACAGATTGGCTTAGGCACCTAAAGAGACAAATAGGTAGCCTGGGGAATTGACAGGAGGCTTAAAAATGGTATTGGTTCTTGGAACAGTTTTTGGGGAATTATTAGTATGGTGACCAACTGAGTGGAGATGACTTCACTTAGTCCTATGGTCTAAGTCTCCCAGAGACTGGTACCTATTTGGGAAGATGAAGACCAGGGACAAGTTGAGGATGTGGAAACCTCCTTCAGTTGTAAACTAGTACTGAGAGAGTACCCATGATTTCCTTCCAGATAACCTTATCATTAATTAAGCTGGATTCAATTTCCTTCCGATTAATAGAGGAAAGCCAAAGTTAGAGGAGTTGGAGCCATAAGACCTGGAAAAAGAGACATTCAGGCTAGCCCTAGATACAGGAAGAACCCTTGTGACACAGAGACAGACTGAGTATTGACAGGTAAATCCTTAAGATAAGGAGAGAGATAAGAAGGGCCTAAGATAGCAGGGTACTAGGGTTTAAGCCTATCAACACTATTTAGTTAAGTGTGCTTAGGCAAAAGTAACCTAATGATAGGTAGTAGTTGGGAAGTTCAGGCAGAAGTCCTGACTAAGGTATAAGCAGAGTATTGGTTCAAGCAAAGCCCGGTGTGAGAGAAAACCTAATTAGAAAAGTAACGGTGACTAGGATTGGTCCAATTGAGATTATGATAGTGAGGTGTTTTCTTCAGGGGAAATAGATATAAAGAGAAGTAAGGAATGACAAAGAGTAACCTGAGAGATGGTAGTCACTGCTAAGAGACTCCCTCTCAGGAGAGGAATGGTTGGGCTAAGAGAGCTTGACCAGGGAATGAGTCAAAGTTGTAAGACGCCTCCTGAGGGTAATGGCTAAGAGTATGGTAAGCCAATAAGAATAGGAGTCTAGACCCTAATAAGGAAGCAGGGTGACAACCTAAGCCTCGGGTAATTAGTTAAAGGTGCCTGACTGGAAGATCACACAGTAGAGATGTTTTAATAATTAATGCCTGCTGTGTAATATGGTCACTTTATGATTAGCATTTGACCATAGAAACAAATGGTTAAGGATACAATAAGCCAGTCAGAGGTATAAGTCAATGCCCTAGTAAGGGAACTGAATATCAACCTGTACCTTAAGTAATCGATATGACCTCGATAGAGGCATGGTAACAGAATGAGATGTTTGAGGTTTGTTCAAATCCCTGAATAGAGGTGCAAATTCCTAAGGGATAGTGAACCAAGAGGGACAGAGATTATATGACAACGAATGAAAGGTCAATGATGACATTGGTGCCAGACCTAGATATCGCACAGCAGATGATTAAACATTTACTATTTGATGTGATGTGATGAGAAATAGTGATCAATACCTGACTAGAAGAATAATTGGTCAAGAGGTAAAGAAAGTCAGAAAGAGTAAAGTGAGGCAAGATCCCTCTTGAGGATAGAGATGAAAGGAAATGAATAAGAACATGATAGTGGATGGTTGCATTGGGAACTAATGAACAAGAGAGATAAGCAAGTTCCTGTGATACCTAGAGCTTAATGATGCTTAGATACATGATAATGTTAGGGACTAAAACAATATTCTTTTATGTCCTTAAGGTATCAAGAGCATGCAACCATGGCAATTAGGCCATTAAGGAATCTAAGAAATGAGATTCCTATAGATAGATGCCACTGCTTATAAGATTGAGTAATCCAGTAGAGAGACTCTCTTTATAGAGATATGGTATTCGAGGAATGTACCTGGCCGAGATTGCATGAGGAAAGTCTTGACCATGAAGTACCTCTCTAAGATTGGGAAGTGGTTCTTTGGATCAGAGTGACGCTGCTCTAGTAAGAGTAAGCTATCCTCTGAAGGAATGAAACAGAAAGCAAGTGGTTGAGTTGACGATGCTCCAGTTAAAGCAATCTATCCTCCCACAGGAAAAGCAGAAGTAGCCGAGATAAGGCACAGGAGGACCTTACCCCAGAGAGAGAGAGTGAAACTGGTTAAGACAACAGAAGTGTGATATGCAAACAGATGCTCCTCGAGCTTAGTAGGGTACTACGGAATACTAAAGGATAATGAGAATGTGATGATATAAGTCCTCTCCTGATGCTGTCCAAACTATTAAGAGACAGTGAAGACTACAGAGTCCTAAGACAAGGCAGACTGGCATTGATATAATAGCAAGTTAATAGGCTCTAGAGATGAGCCAGTGCCTAGGGATTCGAAAGGCACAAAGAAAGGAAAGTGACTTAAGGAAGCTAAAACGAAGGGCTAAAGAAATAGGGAAAGGCTAAGAATTTCAAGAGTTGACAGAAAGGATTGAGCAATGCCTAAGAAGACAATACTGATATCTGTGAGCAGTCTTGGGGAATAATCAATCAAGTTACTAGCTGAGTGGAGGTGACTTATTTTATTACTCAACTCTATGGTCCAGAGTCTCCTAGAGATCCTAAGATGGCTCAGATGGATGATAGTATTCCAGGGTCATAGTGGATCCTAAAGAGGCTTACGGTAGAGCGCAGTAGCTCTCGAGGTCATAGTAGACCAAGCCTAAGAGAAAGTAGCTGAGCCATAAGGGTAAGAGTACAGTACCTCTTTGGGAAGACGATAACTAGATATGAGTTTAAAATATTGAAATCTCCTTCAAGCGGTGGACTAATATAGAAGAGTACCCTTGACTTGTTCCAGACATGTCTATTGTCGATTAGACTAGGCTCAATTCTGTTCTAGTCAATGAAGGAAAGAAAGGAGATATGCCCTTAAAGTAAAGAGGAATAGCAGGGTATACAGCAAAGAATGGATAAAGGCTGTATTAAGAGAACCCAAAATGCCATGGTATTGTAAAATACCATGAAGACAGGCACACTATCATGGTATTATTGTGAAAGAATGAGCCTAAAGTATCAGAAGAATGTGAGTAGTGGTGACAAAATACTTAAAAGGAAAGACCATGCTCATCTGAATGACAGAAAAGTTTAGAACGACAAGTTATGTAAGTATGAAGCCCAGGGTGGAAACTCGAAAATGAGGTATAATGAAAAGTTACAAAGGTCAGAGTTAAGTATAAGTAGGGATACTCTCCTCAGGTAACCTCTCATTAAGGGTAAGAATAAAGGTTTGACCCGAAATTTCGAGGACGAAATTTTTTTTGAGAGGGGGAGAATTGTAACATCCAAAGTTTTAGGCCTAGAAGTTCCAAAATAGCCTAAATTAAATAGGTTACCAGACCCCTGTGAGCAGAAGTCCCAAAGATGAGAAAGGAAGTTAAAGCAGTTTCAGGGACTAAACTGCAAAGTAAAAGTTTTCAGGGGCTCGAGTATAATTAAGGTTAGAGGCTCCAGTAAAGTCTCGAAGGCCCAAAAGAGAAAAGAGGCTAGATACAGGCCAAAGGTTAAGTTAGAAACCTCAAAGAGAGGTTCTATGAAGTTAGTCCAAGCAGGGTAAACTGTAAATTCAAAAAGTTATGACCAACAAGGGCAAAAATGGAAGAGTGTACAGAAAATTCTAAGAAAATCCCAGAAAATGGGAAATAATATTCTAAGACTCTTCTATGAAGAGAAATGAAAAATACCCCTGAGGCAGCTTAAATGGAATTTATGAGGTTGTGACCGGTAAAAAGTATACCGTTTGAGGTAATTATTTAAAATAGCAAGAGACCTCAAAAATGTATACAAAAATGAGGTTAAATGGTTGAAAGGTTGTACTAATTTATAAAATTAGTCCCGCAACCAAAAGGCCAGTAGAGTGGCTTTAAGAAATTAAAGAGCCGGTTTTGCCGATAAAAGGGCATTTTGGTAAATGAATTTTTATGCAAGGTTTAAAGGAAGTGTTATGGCCTAAGAAAATTCATAGATATTCTCTAGAATTAAAAGGAATTTATAAAGCAGACAGAACAATTTTCTGAGCTCCGAAAAGCCATAAAGAAAGCCGAAGAAACGTGGGCCAAGTAAATTCGGAGGAAGCTTATGAAACAAGTTTGATCCAACGGTTAGGATCTAATCTCCCATCTCCTCCACCACTTTCATGACACTTGGCATCTTCTAGAAGGTTGAGGTAAGCATGATGTAATAAGATGATGCAATGATGATGCAAAAGTCCACTTGAACTTCCAAATTTGCCCTTACCCTTTCTATTAGCCACCAAGGGCATTTTGGTCCATTCAAGCCAACTTTTTTGGCTATAAATAGAGCCTCTTCCCCTTCATATTTTCAGCCAACATGAGTTTAAGAGGGGAAACTCTGTCAAAATTTAGAGAGAAAAACGTAGGGGTGAAGGCCAAGAAGAAGGAACAAAGTTCAAGCTTCAAGATCAAGGTATGTGGTGGCTGTAGCATCTGATTTGATACCTATTTCGAATTAGTTACTGTGCGTATCTGATTCTGAAATTTTGCATGCTTAAAGTACACTCTGTGAGCTTTAAATCCATGGGTAGAACACTTCATTTGGATATGTGTACGATTTATGGTGATTTTTCAAAGTTAGGGTTTGAAATCTGGAAACAGTGTTAAGCTTTTGGAAGGTGTCGAGTTCCGTACAATTCTGGTACTGTTCGGCATAGAATTGGTTCCTGAAACTATTTTTCCTTTAAATTTAACTTAATTATCTTTCAGTGAGACTTGGAAGCACTCAATTTGATTTTTCTAGATTTAATTATGAATTTTCAAAGTTGAGCAAAAATTCTGGAGATTCTGCGTGAACAGTACCCGCGAACCAAAATTTCCAGATTTGATATTCTTGAATCTAAAGCCATCTAAAGTGGTCCTAATTGATAGGAAATAGATCATAAGGATGTAAAATGATAAGATTTATGTTAGAAAAGTAGAAAGAAAACCCTAAGACTAAGAGAAAGGGTTGAGGTTCAAGAAAGCTAGTCTTGAACTTTATGTAATCTAATGGTCCTAATGGATTGTGTCATCATTATGGTTATGTTTAGGACCTTTGGAACATCCAAGAGGATGTTTAGTGATGTTGACCGAATGCCCACATGGTTGGAAAGTCAAGGGAGTCAAAGGAAAAGTAAGAGGAAAGCTTGAGGTGCAAGGTAGTGAACTTACCTATTGTCATTGCTTGATGTGGTATGCTTGTGTGTTGCCGTGTACATGTTATTTGAATGTTGTTGTGACATGTTTTAGCTGCTGTAATTGCTATTCATGATGAGTAGATTATGTCTCCATGGCCATGCATCAAGAAGTTAGCTTTGAGCATGCTAGTATGTCACTAATTAACAAGAGAATAAACAAGTTGCGTGTAGTGCATTAGCATCCATCTAGCATGATTATGTGGTATTGTTTGCTACTGAGATTCCCCCGAATCTCACCCCCTCCCTAACCAACCATTTAGGTCAATCAATGATGGGCACTAATGGCATGAGAAGCAAGGAGAAGAAGTGGAGAATTATTAATGCTAATGATTGATATTATTATTCAATGTATAATTCTCCTATGTTGTAATTATGTTATGAATGCCATCAATTCAATGTATATGCTTAGGATGTTTATGGCATGAATGAAAGTATATGAGCATGAATGGGAAAAATTAAGCCCATGTTAGGTATGCCAAAGAAATAAAAAGAATTAAAGTAAAGAGATATTAAGGGATAAAACGTAGGTCCTGAAGCAGTTAATTTCAAGCTTCAGTTGACCTATCATATGAATGAGTTAAGCTACAGAATTTGGTACACTTATAATGCATATCCCAAGCTTTAAAATGAGTGGTAAATCACATCATTTGGATGTGTATACAATGAGATATGAATTTTGAAGTTAAGGCGCAGAATCTGGAAAGTCCAGATTTTACCAAATGAATAGTAATCTTAATCCAATAAACTGTACGTTTTCATGAGGATGAGTTCAGTTGAGTATTTTTCCCTTAAAGAGCATTGAAAGAGCTTTCCGTAGAATTTTGGAACACCTCCATACGATTTTTCTAGAATTAGTTATGATTTTTCAAAGTTGGACCTGTAATCTGAAAACTGGACAGTGAACAGTAATTTTCCGAAAATTAACGTCCAAATTGAAATTTTTAAGCTTAAGACCATCCAAAGTGGTCTGGAATGGTTCTAAATGAATGCTAAGGTACTATATAAGTAAGGTGTGACATTTTTGGTATCAGAGCAGAGGTTCTGGCATAGGAAGAAGAGAACTATCTGCAAGAATTTAGAAAAGCCCAGTTCAGGTTAGAGCTAGTAGTGGAATACTAGCTAAGGTCCAACTAAGGTTATGGATTGGAGGTGAATGCTCTAGGGAAAATAAGTAATAAGGATCTTTAAATGAAGTTGGGGTCCTCTGTTAGAAAGGTACAGATAAAATAATGATAAGGAGTTATACGCAGAGGAAGGTAGCCACTGTGTAAAGATAAAGAGACTTCCCTCTAAAGAAAAGGGGATAATGGCTCATAAGTCAAATAGAGGTATGAGTCTAAACCCTAGAAGAAAAGGGTCAAGTGGCAACCTAAGTTAGATACAATTACTGTAGCCTTGATACAAGGTTAAGGCAGCACGATCAAAGTAGTTATCTTTGATTCCTAAATAGATATAAAAAGGTCAGAAGAGCTAAAGATTAATTTCTGCCACTGGTAATCCCTGAGGATAAGGGAAAGCAAAAGTGCTAATGGCCTAGAGTTGTGAGCCAGACCCTTCCTTCATTGCTTGAAAGGAAGTAGTTGACTTAGTTGGGGATTACAGTGAGGCTAGGACATGGAAGTCCTTCAGGCAGCAGTTGAGGTTACGATGAACAAAGCTAAGTAAAACTAGCAGAAGTAAGAGAAAGTATGTTTCGTCATGATGAACCAAAGAAAGTGGTGGCGAATAAGAATTCTGGTCATGACGAATAGAGATAGTGACTCTCAGATGCTGAGGTGGTATCTTGGCACGACTTGATGGACTATGAGGTCCCTGAGAGTAAGACTGATAGAGCTCAAAGAGAGAGTAGTAGCCACTATTTAAAAGCTATCAGATTCCCCCTCAAGAGGAAGAGTAATGATGAGTTGAACAAGATAGTTAGGGGTTGAGTCTGTACACCGCTAAGAGGGTGTAGTGGCCACTTAAGCTGAGCAAACTCTTAAAGCCTCGTTAGAGATGGGGCACTATGATAGAGTAGCTATCTCAAGTTCCTGAATAGATAAATAGGAACATGGAGATAGTGAAGTCAAGGTAGATAACCCTAGTGGAATTCTTAGGGATTAAAAAGAAGAGAAAGAGATGAGAATGAGACAGATAGCCATGCGGGGAACTAGCATTATGAGATTGGCATGTTCCCGATGATGTTAAGAGATACTCAGTCACGTGGGGTTAGGTTGAGAGGCACCCTTTCCAAGGGATAAGTTCTTGGCCAGGAATCTTCCTAGAGAAAATAGGAATTGGTCCTCCAAGTCAGAATTGACACTGCTCTAGATGGAGCAAAATGCCCTATCCGATCAGGGAAAGGGAAGCAGCCGAGGCAAGGCAAGTGGAGTTGACCTTACCTAATGGAAGCACGACTAGCCAAGAATAAAGCTAGGCTTAGATGTACCTGAGCTTAGCAGAGTACTAGAGTAAGCAGAAAGAAAAAGAACCTCAAAAGTCCTCTCCCTATAACTTCCAGAAACAGCTGCGAACAGAAAAGAGGCTCCCTCTTGTAGGGATAAGATGTCCGGTTGGCATGCTACGGACATAGCAACCAGTAAGAGCTTACACTCCTTGCATTAAAATGCCAGACATGCATGTTAGAGTATGCTCGTACTGAAAGATAAAGCAGAGGAAAGAGAAGTTGCATAAGTCCTCTCTCTGTACCGTTCTAAAGTAGTAAGAGACGGTAAGAGCAGCTGGAGGAGTAAGAGAACTCCTAAGACAGATTGGCTTAGGCACCTAAAGAGACAATAGGTGGCCTGGGAATTGACAGGAGGCTTAAGAAATGGTATTGGTTCTTGGAACAGTTTTTGGGGAATTATTAGTATGGTGACCAACTGAGTGGAGATGACTTCACTTAGTCCTATGGTCTAAGTCTCCCAGAGATTGGTACCTATTTGGGAAGATGAAGACCAGGGACAAGTTGAGGATGTGGAAACCTCCTTCAGTTGTAAACCAGTACTGAGAGAGTACCCATGATTTCCTTCCAGATAACCTTATCATTAATTAAGCTGGATTCAATTTCCTTCCGATTAATAGAGGAAAGCCAAAGTTAGAGGAGTTGGAGCCATAAGACCTGGAAAAAGAGACATTCAGGCTAGCTCTAGATACAGGAAGAACCCTTGTGACACAGAGACAGACTGAGTATTGACAGGTAAATCCTTAAGATAAGGAGAGAGATAAGAAGGGCCTAAGATAGCAGGGTACTAGGGTTTAAGCCTATCAACACTATTTAGTTAAGTGTGCTTAGGCAAAAGTAACCTAATGATAGGTAGCAGTTGGGAAGTTCAGGCAGAAGTCCTGACTAAGGTATAAGCAGAGTATTGGTTCAAGCAAAGCCCGGTGTGAGAGAAAACCTAATTAGAAAAGTAACGGGTGACTAGGATTGGTCCAATTGAGATTATGATAGTGAGGTGTTTTCTTCAGGGGAAATAGATATAGAAGAGAAGTAAGGAATGACAAAGAGTAACCTGAGAGATAGGTAGTCACTGCTAAGAGACTCCCCTCAGGAGAGGAATGGTTGGGCTAAGAGAGCTTGACCAGGGAATGAGTCAAAGTTGTAAGACGCCTCCTGAGGGTAATGGCTAAGAGTATGGTAAGCCAATAAAGAATAGGAGTCTAGACCCTAATAAGGAAGCAGGGTGACAACCTAAGCCTCGGGTAATTAGTTAAAGGTGCCTGACTGGAAGGTCACACAGTAGAGATGTTTTAATGATTAATGCCTGCTGTGTAATATGGTCACTTTATGATTAGCATTTGACCATAGAAACAAATGGTTAAGGATACAATAAGCCAGTCAGAGGTATAAGTCAATGCCCTAGTAAGGGAACTGAATATCAACCTGTACCTTAAGTAATCGATATGACCTCGATAGAGGCATGGTAACAGAATGAGATGTTTGAGGTTTGTTCAAATCCCTGAATAGAGGTGCAAATTCCTAAGGGATAGTGAACCAAGAGGGACAGAGATTATATGACAACGAATGAAAGGTCAATGATGACATTGGTGCCAGACCTAGATACCGCACAGCAAGATGATTAAACATTTACTATTTGATGTGATGTGATGAGAATATGGTGATCAATACCTGACTAGAAGAATAATTGGTCAAGAGGTAAAGAAAGTCAGAAAGAGTAAAGTGAGGCAAGATCCCTCTTGAGGATAGAGATGAAAGGAAATGAATAAGAACATGATAGTGGATGGTTGCATTGGGAACTAATGAACAGAGAGAGATAAGCAAGTTCCTGGTGATACCTAGAGCTTAATGATGCTTAGATACATGATAATGTTAGGGACTAAAACAATATTCTTTTATGTCCTTAAGGTATCTAAGAGCATGCAACCATGGCAATTAGGCCATTAAGGAATCTAAGAAATGAGATTCCTATAGATAGATGCCACTGCTTATAAGATTGAGTAATCCAGTAGAGAGGCTCTCTTTGATAGAGATATGGTATTCGAGGAATGTACCTGGCCGAGATTGCATGAGGAAAGTCTTGACCATGAAGTACCTCTCTAAGATTGGGAAGTGGTTCTTTGGATCAGAGTGACGCTGCTCTAGTAAGAGTAAGCTATCCTCTGAAGGAATGAAACAGAAAGCAAGTGGTTGAGTTGACGATGCTCCAGTTAAAGCAATCTGTCCTCCCACAGGAAAAGCAGAAGTAGCCGAGATAAGGCATAGGAGGACCTTACCCCAGAGAGAGAGAGTGAAACTGGTTAAGACAACAGAAGTGTGATATGCAAACAGATGCTCCTCGAGCTTAGTAGGGTACTACGGAATACTAAAGGATAATGAGAATGTGATGATATAAGTCCTCTCCTGATGCTGTCCAAACTATTAAGAGACAGTGAAGACTACAGAGTCCTAAGACAAGGCAGACTGGCATTGATATAATAGCAAGTTAATGGGCTCTAGAGATGAGCCAGTGCCTAGGGATTCGAAAGGCACAAAGAAAGGAAAGTGACTTAAGGAAGCTAAAACGAAGGGCTAAAGAAATAGGGAAAGGCTAAGAATTTCAAGAGTTGACAGAAAGGATTGAGCAATGCCTAAGAAGACAATACTGATATCTGTGAGCAGTCTTGGGGAATAATCAGTCAAGTTACTAGCTGAGTGGAGGTGACTTATTTTATTACTCAACTCTATGGTCCAGAGTCTCCTAGAGATCCTAAGATGGCTCAGATGGATGATAGTATTCCAGGGTCATAGTGGATCCTAAAGAGGCTTACGGTAGAGCGCAGTAGCTCTCGAGGTCATAGTAGACCAAGCCTAAGAGAAAGTAGCTGAGCCATAAGGGTAAGAGTACAGTACCTCTTTGGGAAGACGATGACTAGAGATGAGTTTAAAATATTGAAATCTCCTTCAACGGTGGACTAATATAGAAAGAGTACCCTTGACTTGTTCCAGACATGTCTATTGTCGATTAGACTAGGCTCAATTCTGTTCTAGTCAATGAAGGAAAGAAAGGAGATATGCCCTTAAAGTAAAGAGGAATAGCAGGGTATACAGCAAAGAATGGATAAAGGCTGTATTAAGAGAACCCAAAATGCCATGGTATTGTAAAATACCATGAAGACAGGCACACTATCATGGTATTATTGTGAAAGAATGAGCCTAAAGTATCAGAAGAATGTGAGTAGTGGTGACAAAATACTTAAAAGGAAACACCATACTCATCTGAATGACAGAAAAGTTTAGAACGACAAGTTATGTAAGTATGAAGCCCAGGGTGGAAACTCGAAAATGAGGTATAATGAAAAGTTACAAAGGTCAGAGTTAAGTATAAGTAGGGATACTCTCCTCAGGTAACCTCTCATTAAGGGTAAGAATAAAGGTTTGACCCGAAATTTCGAGGACGAAATTTTTTTTGAGAGGGGGAGAATTGTAACATCCAAAGTTTTAGGCCTAGAAGTTTCAAAAATAGCCTAAATTAAATAGGTTACCAGACCCCTGTGAGCAGAAGTCCCAAAGATGAGAAAGGAAGTTAAAGCAGTTTCAGGGACTAAACTGCAAAGTAAAAGTTTTCAGGGGCTCGAGTATAATTAAGGTTAGAGGCTCCAGTAAAGTCTCGAAGGCCCAAAAGAGAAAAGAGGCTAGATACAGGCCAATGGGTAAGTTAGAAACCTCAAAGAGATGGTTCTATGAGGTTAGGCTTAAGCAGGGGTAAAACCGTAAATTCAAAAAAGTTATGACCAGCAAGGGCAAAAATGGAAGAGTGTACAGAAAATTCTAAGAAAAATCCCAGAAAATGGGAAATAATATTCTAAGACTCTTCTGTGAAGAGAAATGACAAAAATACCCCTGAGGCAGCTTAAATGGAATTTATGAGGTTGTGACCGGTAAAAAGTATACCGTTTGAGGTAATTATTTAAAATAGCAAGAGACTTCAAAAATGTATACAAAAATGAGGTTAAATGGTTGAAAGGTTGTACTAATTTATAAAATTAGTCCCGCAACCAAAAGGCCAGTAGAGTGGATTTAAGAAATTAAAGAGCCGGTTTTGCCGATAAAAGGGCATTTTGGTAAATGAATTTTTATGCAAGGTTTAAAGGAAGTGTTATGGCCTAAGAAAATTCATAGATATTCTCTAGAATTAAAAGGAATTTATAAAGCAGACAGAACAATTTTCTGAGCTCCGAAAAGCCATAAAGAAAGCCGAAGAAACGTGGGCCAAGTAAATTCGGAGGAAGCTTATGAAACAAGTTTGATCCAACGGTTAGGATCTAATCTCCCATCTCCTCCACCACTTTCATGACACTTGGCATCTTCTAGAAGGTTGAGGTAAGCATGATGTAATAAGATGATGCAATGATGATGCAAAAGTCCACTTGAACTTCCAAATTTGCCCTTACCCTTTCTATTAGCTACCAAGGGCATTTTGGTCCATTCAAGCCAACTTTTTTGGCTATAAATAGAGCCTCTTCCCCTTCATATTTTCAGCCAACATGAGTTTAAGAGGGGAAACTCTGTCAAAATTTAGAGAGAAAAACGTAGGGGTGAAGGCCAAGAAGAAGGAACAAAGTTCAAGCTTCAAGATCAAGGTATGTGGTGGCTGTAGCATCTGATTTGATACATATTTCGAATTAGTTACTGTGCGTATCTGATTCTGAAATTTTGCATGCTTAAAGTACACTCTGTCAGCTTTAAATCCATGGATAGAACACTTCATTTGGATATGTGTACGATTTATGGTGATTTTTCAAAGTTAGGGTTTGAAATCTGGAAATAGTGTTAAGCTTTTGGAAGGGTGTCGAGTTCCGTACAATTCTGATACTGTTCGGCATAGAATTAGTTCCTGAAAATATTTTTCCTTTAAATTTAACTTAATTATCTTTCAGTGAGACTTGGAAGCACTCAATTTGAATTTTTCTAGATTTAATTATGAATTTTCAAAGTTGAGCAAAAATTCTGGAGATTCTGCGTGAACAGTACCCGCGAACCAAAATTTCCAGATTTGATATTCTTGAATCTAAAGCCATCTAAAGTGGTCCTAATTGATAGGAAATAGATCATAAGGATGTAAAATGATAAGATTTATATTAGAAAAGTAGAAAGAAAACCCTAAGACTAAGAGAAAGGGGTTGAGGTTCAAGAAAGCTAGTCTTGAACTTTATGTAATCTAATGGTCCTAATGGATTGTGTCATCATTATGGTTATGTTTAGGACCTTTGGAACATCCAAGAGGATGTTTAGTGATGTTGACCGAATGCCCACATGGTTGGAAAGTCAAGGGAGTCAAAGGAAAAGTAAGAGGAAAGCTTGAGGTGCAAGGTAGTGAACTTACCTATTGTCATTGCTTGATGTGGCATGCTTGTGTGTTGCCGTGTACATGTTATTTGCATGTTGTTGTGACATGTTTTAGCTGCTGTAATTGCTATTCATGATGAGTAGATTATGTCTCCATGGCCATGCATCAAGAAGTTAGCTTTGAGCATGCTAGTATGTCACTAATTAACAAGAGAATAAACAAGTTGCGTGTAGTGCATTAGCATCCATCTAGCATGATTACGTGGTATTGTTTGCTACTGAGATTCCCCCGAATCTCACCCCCTCCCTAACCAACCATTTAGGTCAATCAATGGTGGGCACTAATGGCATGAGAAGCAAGGAGAAGAAGTGGAGAATTATTAATGCTAATGATTGATGTTATTATTCAATGTATAATTCTCTTATGTTGTAAGTTATGTTATGAATGCCATCAATTCAATGTATGTGCTTAGGATGTTTATGGCATGAATGAAAGTATATGATCATGAATGGGAAAAAGCAAGCCCATGTTAGGTATGCCAAAGAAATAAAAAGAATTAAAGTAAAGAGATATTAAGGGATAAAACGTAGGTCCTGAAGCAGTTAATTTCAAGCTTCAGTTCGACCTATCATATGAATGAGTTAAGCTACAGAATTTGGTACACTTATAATACATATCCCAAGCTTTAAAATGAGTGGTAAATCACATCATTTGGGTGTGTATACAATGAGATATGAATTTTTGAAGTTAAGGCGCAGAATCTGGAAAGTCCAGATTTTACCAAACGGATAGTAATCTTAATCCAATAAACTGTACGTTTTCCATGAGGATGAGTTCAGTTGAGTATTTTTCCCTTAAAGAGCATTGAAAGAGCTTTCCGTAGAATTTTGGAACACCTCCATACGATATTTCTAGAATTAGTTATGATTTTTCAAAGTTGGACCTGTAATTTGAAAACTGGACAGTGAATAGTAATTTTCCGAAAATTAACGTTCAAATTGAATTTTTTAAGCTTAAGACCATCCAAAGTGGTCTGGAATGGTTCTAAATGACTGCTACGGTACTATATAAGTAAGGTGTGACAGAGGCACATGATTGGTGATAGTAACAAATTCATCAATCTCAAACTAGAAGATGGAGGAAAAGTCAACTTCAATAGAAAAACATCAGGAAAATAGCTGAGATCCGTAGAATTGAAAGTAACTATGTCATGAAAATAAAATATGTATATTATATGGAAGGACCCTATCACAACTTGCTTAGTGTAAGAAAGGGTGCCAATGAAAATAATTGGGTCATCTTGGGCTCAGAAAAATGCATGGTGATTAGCAAAGATGATCTGAAACTAGTCAAAGAAAAGTTAAAGACAAAACTAAAAGCACCAAGTGTTAACTTGTGACCATGACCAGCATAGTCCTCTCTCTAGCAAACTTTCCATAGAAAAGTTAAAGACAAAACTAAAAGCACCAAGTGTTAACTTGTGACCATGACCAGCATAGTCCTTTCTCTAGCGAACTTTCCAAAGTTGAGCAAGCAAGCATCGTAATTTGCTGAAGAATCTGATCTCCTACATTGAAGTACAAAGAAGGTTAAGACTATTGAAGACATTGGTCATAAAGAGGGAGAAAGTTCTTTTAGAGATATGCTTAGAAGATACAATCTGATAGATTCATAGGAGGTAGAAGAGTTGCTAGAAAGGAAGGAAAAGCTAAAGAGATCTCAATTATGGAACATACCCCAAGGTAATATACCTATTCCCAAATTCATCTTATCATAACAGGTAGTTGATTATATATATCTAAACCTTTCGCAATCAGCCTCATTGTGAAGCTCGTAGGTTAGACGATTAGGTTAGGAAAGATAAAAGAGAGGTTGTAGTAAATATGGGCTAAGGAAGGAGTGATTACTATTACTGATTTACAGAATAACTATTTTGTTGTTACTTTTACCAATAGAGTTAATTTTGTTAATGCTTTAGTGGGTAGGCCATGGATGATATAGGATCATTATTTAGTAGTAAGAGAATGGAAAAGAAATTTTAACCCTACGACTGAAACAATTGGTGAGGCAATTTTTTGGGCAAAGCTGGCTAATTTTTCTTTTGAAGCTTATGATGAGATGATACTAACTGCTATTGGAAATTGTATTAGGAAAATGATGAAAGTGGACATGTCAACCTCTATGTTAACCAAAGAAAGATTTACTATATTACTATTGATTTACGAAATGATTATTTTGTTGTTACTTTTACCAATAGAGTTGATTTTGTTCATGCTTTAGTTGGGAAAATGACAAAAGTGGATATGTTGACCAGAGGAAGATTTAATAGAGTGGGAGTTCAAGTTAACTTGAAGGAGGCATTACCAAGATTATCTTTGAGGGGAAAGAGTATGCAGTATAATATGTTGAGAGATTGCCTAAAGAAGGTAATGGTAGAAAGAGGAAGTGGAGTAGAAGAAGGAATAGAACATGACAAGAATCATGAGGGCAGAGAAAGGGAGGATATTTACGGTCTGTGGATAACAGTAAAGAAAGAAAGAAGACCAGGGAGGAATGGGAATAAAATATTTAGAGGTGAGAAGAAGGCTATGCATTCTAGATATTTGGCCTCAGCTATGAATAAAGATCAAGAAGTTGCAAGTGAAGGACAGGCTGGGGATCCAAAATTTTTTGTTGCAAAGCTCCAATGAAATTATTGCTAAGAGTTTTAAAAGGAAGGTAAGAAGAAATGACAAACAGACTGTTCTTATTAAAAATCAGCAAGATAGGGATAAGAAGAATAGAGTTTTATCTCTTGAAGTTAGAAAGAAGGGAGCTAATAAGGCTTAGAAACGTATCCTACAGAAAAGAAAAAGAGAAATACCAGTATGGAAGGGGATCACTTGATATCTAACACAGAAGTAGTCAGAGGATAAGTCTAGGGGAGAGATTATCTCAAAGAAATTGACATTAATGCTTTACAGTTAAGGCAAATGATAGGGGACGTTATTCTCCTGAGACGGGGAACTAGCAGCAAAACACCTTATCAATTAGGGAATGAAAAAATGATGCTTGGTAATGGTAAAAGCCACCAAGATGAACTTAAAGGGAATATGTCCTTGGCTTGATTATTACGAGCACATATTTCCTTTCTTCAATAGTTTGTTATGATTAAAAAACAATAAATGCTTAGGGTACAGAAGGAAAATGATTAGAAAAAGGCTCGGGGATGATGATTAAAGAAAAATAGCCGAATGTGGTTATTTAACTTACGACTAGAGCTCAAAGCCCCAAGGCAGAGACCATGTTATGTAGGATTAGGTTTAGTGAGTTTATGGCGATTCAAGAGGAGAGTAGTTGTACATAGATTGGTGGAGTGAAGGGAATGTTACTCTCCCCATTAAAATAGAGGATAAACAATTTGGCCATTTTCATATTCAATTTGGCTTTAAATAGATATGGCATGTTACTTTTGCTTATGTATGCCCAAGACAGAGGGATAAAGAGCATCCTATTAAGTTTACGAATTCTATGAACCTAAGTGTTACCTAGGTTTGTCTTTGTCTTTGTTGGGCATGGCCACTTTTCATTACCCAAAAAAACTAAGAGCACCAAGAGACAGTGATTGCTTACTATTACAATTGATTCAAATTCTTCATATAATTGTTTTATAAATCAAAATGAAGAAGGTTGATTATGGCATAAACATCACGCTCATGTTAATATGGATCAAGTTTCAAAACTAATTAAAAAGGATTTAGTGCTTGTTTTGCCTAAGTTTAAATTTGAGGAGAATATTGTTTGTGATACTCGCCAAAAAGGAAAGCAAATAAAGTCCTCTTTCAAATCAAAGAAGACAGTCTCAACTAAGAGACCACTTAGAAGGCTTTATATGGATTTGGTTGGTCCTGTTAGAGTTAAAAGTTTTAAAGGAAACTTATATACTCTTGTAATAGTTAATGGCTATTCAAAATTTACTTAGACTTTATTCCTTTCTTATAAAGATAAGACTTTCAAAACATTTGTTGTTTTTACCAAAAAAATTCAAAATGGGAAATGTATTTATATTGTGTCTATCAGAATTGATCATGGAGGAGAATTTATGAACAACAATTTTACTGATTTCTCTGACAAACATGGCCTTGATCACAACTTCCCAGCATCATAAATACCATAATTAAATAGATTAGTTGAAAGAAAGAATAGAATTCTCATTGAAATGGCAGGAGCAGTGTTGAATGATGAAGGAGCATCACAAGTATTTTGGTTAGAAGCTATAAGTACAAGTTATATCTCCAATAGAGCATATATCATAACAATGCTCGGACAGACACCTTACGAGCTGTACAAAGGAAGAAAACCAAACCTTGCTCACTGTAACATCCAAACTTTTTAGCCTAGAAGTACCAAAAATAGCCTGAATTGGATAGGCTACTAGACCTCTTTTAAGCAAAAGTCCCAAAGATGAGAAAGGAAGTCAAAGCAGTTTTAGGGACTAAACTGCAAAGTAAAAGTTTTCAAGAGTTCAAGTATAATCAAGTTAGAGGCTCCAGTAAAGTCTTGAAGGCCCAGAGAGAGAAAAAAACTAGATACATGCTAAAGGTTAATTTAGAAATCTCAAAGAGAGGATTATATGAAGCTATGTCCAAGTAGGGCCTAAACCATAAATTCAGAAAGTTATGACCAACAGGGGTAAAAATGGAAGAGTATAAAGAGAATTCCAAGAAAATCCCAGAAAATGAGAAATAATATTCTAAGGCTCTTCTGTGAGGGGAAAAGATGAAAATACCCCTGAGGTAGCTTAAATGGAATTTATGAGGTTATGACCAGTAAAAAGTATACTGTTTGAGGTAATTATTTGAAATAGCAAGAGACCTCAAAAATGTATACAAAAATGAGATTAAATGGTTGAAATGTTTTTCTAATTTATAAAATTAGTCCTGCAACCAAAAGGCCAGTGGAATGGCTTTAATAAATTTAAAAGCCGATTATACGGATAAAAGGATATTTTAGTAAATGAATTTTTATGCAAGGCTTAAAGGAAGTGTTATGGCCTAAGAAAATCCGTAGATACTCTCTAGAATAAAGAGAATTTTTGGAGTAAACAGAAGAATTTTCTGAGCTTCAGAAGGCCATAAAGAAAGTCAGAGAAACATGAGCCAAGTAAATTCGGAGGAAACTTAAGGATTAAGTTTTGATCCAACAGCTAGGATCTAATCTCCCTTCTCCTCCACCACTTTTGTGACACTTGGCATCTTCTAGAAGAATGAGGTAAGGATGATGCAATGATGATGTAAAAGTTAACTTGAAGTTCCAAGATTGCCCTTACTCTTTCTATTAGCCACCAAGGGCATTTTGATCCATTCAAGCCAAAGTTTTGGCTATAAATACCCCACCTTGGAAGAGCATTTTGGCAGCCATTTGTAGAGGAAAATCTCTGCCAAAATTTAGAGAGAAAAACGTAGGAGTGAAGGCCAAGAAGAAGGAACAAGATTCAAGCTTCAAGATCAAGGTATGTGATAGTTATAGCATTTGATTTGATATCTATTTCAAATAAGTTACTCTTTATATCTGATTCTGAAATTTGGTATAATTAAAGTACACTCTGTAAGCTTTAAATCCATGGGTAGAACACTTAATTTGGATATGTGTATGATTTATGGTGATTTTCCAAAGTTAGGGTTTGAAATCTGGAAACATTGTTTAACCTTTGGAAGAGGGTCGAATTTCGTACAATTCTGGTACTGTTCAGCATAGAATTGGTTTCTAAAACTATTTTTCTTTTAAATAGAAATTAAGGAGATTTCAGTGAGACTTAGAATCACTCAATTTTGATTTTTCTAGAATTAATTATGAATTTTTAAAATAGAGCAAAAATTCTAGAATTTCTGTGTGAACAGTACCACGAAGCAAAATTTTCAGATTTGATCTTCTTGAATCTAATACCATCTAAAGTGGTCCTAATTGACAAGAAATGGATCGTGAGGATGGGAAATGATGAGATTTATGTTAGAAAAGCTAGAAAGAGAACCCTAAAACCAAAAGAAAGGGTTGAGGTTCAAGAAAGCTAGTCTTGAATATTATGTAGTCTCTTAGTCCTAACAGATTGTATGATCATTATGACTATGTTTAGGACCTTGGAACATCCAAGAGGATGTTTGGTGATGTTTATCGAATGCCCACATGGTTGGAAAGTCAAGGGAGTCAAAAGAAAAGTAAGAGGAAAGCTTGAGGTGCAAGGTAGTGAACTTACTTATTATCATTGCTTGATGTTGTATGCTTGTGTGTTGCTGTATATGATGTTTGAATATTGTTGTGACATGTATTGGCTACTATAAATGCTATTTATGATGAGTTGATTATGTGTCAATGGCCATGCATCAAGAAGGTAGCTTTAAGCATGCTAATATGTCACTAACTAACAAGAGAACAAGCAAGTTGCATGTAGTGCATTAGCATCCATCTAGCATGATTAATATGGTATTGTTTGCTACTGAGATCCCCCCGAATCTCACCCCTCCCTAACCAACCATTTAGGTCAATCAATGATGGGCAATAATGGCATGAGAAGCAAGGAGAAGAAAGTGGAGAATTGTTCATGTTAATGAATGATATTATTATTCAATGTGTAATTCTCCTATTATGTAATTTATGTTATGGATGCCTATGATGCCATGTAATTAATCATAATAGTTATGGCATGAATGAAAGTGTATGAGCATGAATGGGAAAGAGTAAGCCCATGTTATGTATGCCAAATAAATAAAAAGAATTCAAGTAAAGAGATGTTAAGGGATAAAACGTAGGTCCTAGAGCAGTGAGTTTGTAGCTCTAGTTTAACCTATCAAACGAATAAGTTAATCTACAAGATTTGGAAGATTTATAGTACACATCGCAAGCTTTAAAATGAGAGGTAGATCACTTCAATTGGATATGTACACAAGGAGATACGAATTTCCAAAATTGAGGCACAGAATCTGAAAGTTTCAGATTTTATGAAATGAACAGTAATATTTATTGATTAAATTGTACGAATTGGGCAAGGATAAGTATAATTGGATATTTTTCCCTTAAAGAGCATCGAAACAGATTTCAGTAGAATTTTCGAACACCTCAATACAATTTTTATGGAATTAGTTAAGAATTTTTAAAGTTAGACCTGTAATCTGGAAGTTAAACAGTGAATAGTAACCCGAGCAATTATGTTGAAATTTTAAATCCACGGGCTTGTGTCATGATCTGCTTGAACCATAACCCTTACGAATACGTGCTCTGAGGGGTTAATAGCAGGATGTTTCACTCACCTAAAAATCTTCAAAAGAAAATGCTATATTCATAATAACAAAAAAGAAAATATTAGTAAATTTGATCCTAAAGTTGATAAAAGTTTATTACTTGGTTATTTTAATCATAGCAAAGGATATAGAGTTTTTAATAAAAGAATTTTCCCAACAGAAGAGTCGATTCATGTTGTGTTTGTTGAATTAAGTCAAGTTCAAAGCCTTTAGATGATGATGATTGTTCAAAGTTTTGAAAAACTTAATATTAATAGAACATAAAACAAAACCTTTGTCTTAGAAAATGAAGAAAATAAAGATGAATCTAATGAAATGACTTCTCAAGAAGAAATTGGTTAGCCTAAAGCCTGGAGAAACAACAAAAGTCACCTTTTAGACGAAGTTATTGGTGAAGCCGATGAAGGGATAAAGACTCAAAAACAAATATTCAATGAAGTGCAATTCTCTATATTTATTGTTAAGTATTTATGTTTTGATGATGACAAAGGTGTTCTTAATTCACTCAATTTCTTAGTTAAAATGCTTTGATGATTGGCTTTCCTTGTTTTTGTAATCATTAATTGATGTTAAAAAAGTTTTCTCGATAAGGTTATCGATAATCTACCTTCTAGATAGCATACTCAATTTTATAAAGACTGGCTTCTTAAAACTCTAAAATTTAGTTAAGTCTTCTTCTTATTGATAAGGTTATCGATAGTTATTTTCACAATAATTTACTCGTGTTTTGGAAACTATTTTTAAAAATGCTAAAATATAAGTCTAGTCTTTGCTTTCTCAATAAGATTTTCTAGTTGTGTGTTTCTTGAGTTTCAACTCAAGTTCCAGCCCTCTTGAACTTTAAGTTTCTTCTCTTTTGTTTTTATACTCTTAAATGTTTCTCGATAATGTTATCAAGAATGGTGCTTTGCAAGTTTATTGTCGAGAAGAATACTTGTCACATCCTAAAAAATTTCATTTGGCTACAAGGGATCAAAAATTGGGATAAGGGCTAACATAGAAACTAGATGGGGAGACAACACAACTTTTGATGTGAAAACCCGATAAGGTCCGGGCTAGCATTTTCGTAATTATCGATCTAAGAAAGGCAAAACAAAAAATTTTGAGAAAAATTCTAGAAAATTCCTAAAAAATGAGAAAAATAAACATTAGTGGTTTTGAAAGGTGGAATTATTGTGAAAATAAATTATTATAGAATTTCCCGTAAACAGAGGTTTTTCGAGAAATTAGTGAGAAATCAGAGAAAAATAATTATTTTAATTAGTTAGAGGCCTCAATAAATTTGGAAAAAAGATAGATAAATCATCTAAATATTTATTTGGATTTATAAAAAAAATTTTAGGCCTTAGAAGCTCAAGACTTAATTTTAGGAAATTTATTTTTTCGTAGTGACACCGATAAAGGCCTAATCGGAGAAAATTCAAAATAAATACCTAGAGGTGGCAAAAAATTTTAAAAATTTTCAAATCATGTTCTTATATTAAAGGTGAATTAACATGGAGATAAATGAATTTTTGGAGGCCTAGAAAAACTATGGAATATTACTAGTGTAGAGTAACCAATAAAGTTTTGAATTGGTTTGGGATTTTGATTTGGATTATGGGTCATCTTTGTGGGCCATCCTAGACCATTTGTGGGGCCCACATTAGGTCCAATCCAAGCCTAAATTGTTGCAGCTTCTAGATAGCTCTATATTTAATTAAATAAAATGCAAAATTAAGGGATAAATGTTGGAATAATCTAGAGCTTAGACACATGGTTAGATCTGAAGCTAGGAGGCATTTGATGGCTGCCACCTCACCTTATTTCAGCCATTTTGGACGTCCAAAAATCAGAGGGAAAGGCAGCTTGGTTTTTCTAGAAATACCCCCTCCTAAAATACAACAAAATGTTGGAAAAATTGCAAAAAAGAGGGGAGGTGCTGCCATTTTCATTTTTGACCAAGGGAGACTGGATTTGTGGAGGTTTTGAGCAAGGAATCATTCAGTTTATATTAGGAAAACATCAAGGTATGCTTAAGCCTCCGCATCCCTAAGTTTTACACTAATTTAATTAGGGTTTTGAGTTGAAAAATTAAGTTTGGTCTGAATATGTGATGTTTAGGGAACGATAGAGACCTTAAATATCAACTGGAATAAGCATGTATAAGTAGTGTATGGATTGATTTTTAGAACAAAACCAAGTTAGGGTTTTAGAGGAGCAATTCGGCCAAGCACTGTTTATGGGGCAAGAAATTGTTTTAGCTTGATTTCATGATTCCAATGGGTTTAAAATGTGTTTTTGTGCAGGGATATGCTATTGGAAAGTATTTAAAATCATTAGAATAAAAAACAAAATTTTTAGAAGTTTAAACCCCATATTCAGCCAACTCAACTTGAAGGGGAAGAAGTTTGGTTTTTAGAAGTTTGATTTAATATTTGGATTCCTCATGAAAAATTGAATAGGAATGAGTCATGAGGTTATTGATTTTAAAGGAAGAATTATTTTGTTACAAATCAAGGAAAAAAGGGGGAAATTGTTAAGTTGAAGATAAAGTGTTATGTTTAAGTGGTTTGGCTATTAATGTGGCCTATGTTTATGCTTGATTTAATAGGCTTTGTGAGGAGTAGTTAAGGAGGATCATTGTCCCTTGAGAAGACCAAATTAATCAAGTGATAAAAGATAGCTTTAAATTATAATTTGATTATTTATCTTGCTTGTTTAATGTGATTTGTTGTTGCTTGGATTGAGGAACTTGTGTTGTGATTTTGGTTGGTTGAATAACCTTGGTTTATGCTTTGGCCAAATGCATTGAATTGTGTTAATGTGGAAGTGTTGATGTTCCTCTCCTAGCATGAGACTAAGCATGATTTTATGTGACTTGAGGATGTCTTGAAGTTATAACATGTCACATTGTAACTTGCTTGATTTACATGATAATTGTAATTTAAATGCTACTGAGTGGAACTCATGATATTTTGAAAAGTTATGTAATACTTCAATGAACTTTATATTTAGTTGTAATGAAATTCGGATGGTAATATGATATAAATTATATCCTTATGACATGTCCTAATATTGAAACATTGAGTGGTAGAATGCCTAAAGGGTATAGAAAAGGAAAAAGGAATATCAAATTCAAGAAAGAAGTGATAAAATTGTCTAAATCAAGGGCAAAATTGTGACACATAAAATAATAAGCAATTGATAGAATTTGGACCTGAGATTTTTAGGTGATTAAATCTCATTTTTATCTTTAAATCAAGTGGTAAACCATCAAATTTGGAGTTTTGTCATAAGAGTTATGCACTTCTAAGGTTGGGCTAAAATCCTGAAAATTTAAAATTTACTATATGAATAGTGCACCTTGTTAAATTTTCTAGTTCTGTTATGGATGAAATTGAGTCTAATGAATATTTTTTCTCTATAGAACTCTTAGCAAGCTTCGCATAAAAATTGGAACCACCTCATTTTGATTTTTCTAGAATTAGTTATGAATTTTCAAAGTTGACCCAAATTCGAATGAATAGTATACAAATAGAATAAATGTGAAATTGAAATTGAAATTTTGAAATTGAACTTTTTTGCTGGGAAATGCATTATAATGGTTTCAATTAATGTATAATGGGGTAATAAAAGAGGTGTTACAATTCTTTGGTCAGAGTTAATTGATCTATTACATAACTTAAAGATTACTTGTTTGAAACTTGAATGATAACCATTCATTTAATATCATTGATATTGTGATATACTAATGACATATTTAAGCAAGGTTAATGCAGGATTAATAGCTCAACCAAAAAAAAAAGATGTTACTTAAGCTACTTTGTGTTAGAAGTATTAAATACATTACAACCATTACAATCTCCTAACTTTCCAGTGGTTACAAAGCTTTGTGTCTAACAGACAGTTAATAAAGGTCAACTATAAAGAGATGAAGCATTCAATGGAGTATCAAGAAACAACAAACTACCACACTACTAAATTTAAGTTCATTTATTACTTTGTTCTTTGAGTATAATTTTCTAAACTTTAGTAATCATTATTATTACTCTATAAAGAGAGAAGTTTATAAGCATTCATCACTCTTTTTGAGAGTTACTCAAGCTTATGGGAATCTTAAGTGAGTTATATCCTTTTGGGAAGTAAGGGGAGTGATTAAGATATATCAATTGCTATACTAAGGTACCAAGAGCCCATTGAATCTTGAAGATTATAGTGGAACTCTTAAAGGTGCTTTGAGGACGGTACATAGGCCAAGTAGTTAAACTAAACTAGTATAATTCGTTGTGCTCTTATCTTTCTTGCTACTCTTTCAGTGAAATTCTTCTAACTCTAGCTTATTTCATTTGCATTATTGTTTTTAAATCTTAAAATTTTTAATATCACCCAATTCACTCCGTTTTGGATATTCTGTCATTCTAACATTTAGTATTAGAGTAGGTCTATTTGAAAAGACTTAACCGTCTCAAGAGCAAGATTAAATGGCAAGTTTTGTTGATCATGTGTAACCTAAAGGAAGCTCTACAATAAGACCACTAGGATTTAATAGTGGAAACTTTACCTTTTGGAAGATGAGAATGAAGATCCTTATTAAAGTATCGGAGCATGGCCTCTGGGACGTAATCGAGAAAGAGAACTATGTTCCTATGAAAGTAGAGAACAGGCAACATGTTCCAAAGTCTCTCAGTGAATACGATGATGATGACAAAAGGCTAATCTTGCTGAATGACAAAGCCATCAATATGCTTGCTTGTGCTCTAAGTTTTGCTTTTAAGTATCAAGCTTGGAGACTGCTAAAGAAATGTAGAAAGCTCTCGACATTGCCCATGAGGGAACAATTGGAGTCAAATAAAGCAGAATCAATACTTTAACTACTGAGTTTGAGCTATTCTAAATGAAAGAGGTTGAGAGCATTTGAGACATCGAAGTAAGATTCTCGCATCTCATTAATCACCTTAATGCTCTTGGCAAGAAATATAGCCAATAAGACTAAGTAAGAAAGATACTCAGTGGTCTTAAAGGAATGAGAATTAAAAGTGACAGCTATTAAAGAAATAAAAGGAGAATCCATACGATCAATTGTTTCTCTCTTTGGTAGCCTAGCAAAAAATGAAAGTAAACAAAAATATGAGAAGGAGATGAATGATAAGACAAAGAAGGGAATTACTCTTAGATCCTATCAGAGTAATGATGAAGATGAGGAAGATTGGAGGATGAAGAAATAGGTCTCATCATGAAGAGATTCAAGAAGTTTTATAGAAATAGAAGTGGAAAGAAGTTTCAGATCAAAAGAAACTCTTCTCCCTCTCACAAGAAAGTCAAATATCAAATAATTTTCTTTGAGTGCAAGAAGCCTAGACACATCAAGATAGACTGTCTAACTCTATTGAAAAGTAGAGATAAGGACAAGAAAAATGAGACGTTTAGAAGGAAGAAAGCCTAAGTATCTTCAATATAGGGAGATAGCTCTTCCAAAGAAGAAGATAGTGATAAAGAAGAAACTACCATCATCTGTCTCATTGCACAAGGAAAAAAGAATTAGATACAGAGGAGGTAAATGATTTTGACCCTACTTATGACGAATTACAATTTGATACAATCTTTACATTCTGAATTCATAAAAGTTGTCAAGGGGTTAGTGAGCTCCAAAAAGAAAGTTAAGGTTCTAGAGGAATAACTATAAAAGTAGAAATTGCACAAACTTGTGCAAAATGTGAAAAGTCAAAAAGGAAGAACCTTGAGTTAATAAAAACTCTAGAAAAATTCACCAAGGATAGTGAAATACTTAAGGTAATTCTTAGAGCCAAAGGTGTACATTCGCCAAATCCAGACTAGGATACGATCTTGCTCTGGACAAGAGAAAAGTAAAGATAAGAGTGGTGAAAAAACTTACCTTAATTTCGTTAGACATTTAATTCATACTTCTAATCCTTTTGCGCAATGCTCATATTGCAACTGCAAAGGTCATGCTACATCTTCTTGCTATCATAAAAAGAAAGGGACTTACAAGACATTAATATGGGTAGACAAGGTACTCATATACCCAAGGTTATTCATACTAACCGAAAAGTACCCAAGAAAGTATGGGTAATAAAACTTTATTTTTTTAATGCAGATTTGTCTTAAAGCATCCAAAACAAACAAGTGGTACATTGATAGTAGATATTAAGGCATATGACATATCTCTATCTATTACTTACAACCAGAAGGTTTTAATATATATTCAGGTTTTTAGTGCCCTTTCAATATCTATAAGTTTATGAAGTCCTAATAACAAGAATTGAGTAAGATTATTATAAGATTGAGGATGCACTAAAAAAATGTTGTTGGTTAGCTACTTTATGTCAAAGGAATTAAATGCAACTTTATCATTACAAGCTATTGGCCTACCCAGTCTCTTCTCCAACCAAAAAAAAAAAGCTCTGAGTCTAATAGATACTTATCAAAGATCAACTATAAAAGCAACAAGCATTCAATAGAGTGAAGGACAAATCTAGTTACCACCCTACTATATTTATTACTTGCATTCATTACTCTATTTTTCTGAGATAATACACCTGAGCTTCAATGATCATTAATTATACTCTTTTCAGAGAGATATAAAATCTTTCATTACTTCATTTCTACGATACTCAAGATTGTGGGAATGTTGAGTGGATTGTAACCTAATAAAAAGTAAGAAGGAATGATTGAGTGTACTCAATTGTTGTACCAGGACACTAAAAGCCCATCAAATCTTGAAGATCATAGTGAAACACTTAGAGGTGCATTGAAGACTGGACATAAGTCAAGTGGTTAGACCAAACTAGTATAAATCACTTGTGTTCTACTTTTTCTTAACTGTTTTGTTGAAACCTTTCTAACTCTTACTTGTTTAGTTTGTAACATCCTAGATTTGGGCCTATAAGTGAAAAAAATAGCTTAAGATGGTAGGTTGCCAAACTCCTTTTGGCAAGAGTTCCAAAAGTTTCCTGTAAGGATAAGAGGATTCTCAGGAACTAAATCACAAAGTAAAAGTTTTCAAGAACCGAGAAATGAGGAAGATAGAGATTCAATGAAGTATCAGGAGCCTAGTATGATAAATGAGGGTGAATATGGGCTAAAGGTTATGCTAGAGACCGTAGAGGGATGATTCTTGAGGTTAAACCCTAGTAGGGACCTAATTATAATTTTGAAGAGTTTTGGGCTAGAAAGGTTACGATGGGGAGTATGCCCAAAATTTCAAAACAATCCTAAAAAAATAGGAAATGAGGTATTAAAACCCATTAAGGTTAAAAATGATAAAAATACTCCTAGAATGAATTTTGAGGAATTTTTAGTAAGTCGGCTAATTGTGAGAATTTTGGCTAATTAAGAGAAAATTAGCCAAAATTAATTATTTAAAATATGAGAAGGCCTCAAATAATTAGACAGAGATGGGGAATAATTATTTGTGGAGTTATGTAAAATTGTAAAATAATCCCTAACCCTTGAAAGAAAAGAGATTGGCTTTAGAATAATTTAAAGTTGAACTTTATAAAAAGAGAGGTATTCGGGGAAAGTCAAAATAGACTGCTTACAAGTCAAAGTTTGACTTGAGAAAAATCAAAGAAATTTCCCTTCATAAAAAGAAGTTACTGGTACCCAGAGATAGATTTTCAGAGTCATAGACCAATAAAAAGAATTCAGTCAAGTTTACATGAAAATAAATATTATTAAATGTTTAATGGGAGATAAAGGGAAAAATGTTTATTTCTCCATGTGCATGCATACATCATGCCATGTGAGGTTAATTATAATGAGAAAAGGGTGTCAGAAAATGTACCAATGATATCGGGTAAGTCAAGACCTAGAAAAGTACCCAATTCTGATAGAGGAAGAGCCAAGGGTATAATTATGCATGAATTTTCCTTTATTTTCCTTCCTATTTTGATGATAATTTGATGAAGGCAAGAAGGTTGGAATTATGCCATTTTTCAAGGGGAAAACTTGGAAAAAGATTAAAATAACATTTCCTAATCACATGTTAAATATGCATAAACACTTGGCCAGAAGAGGCTGTGCCACCTAGCTCAATGATGTAAGGAACCCTAGTGCAAAATGCTCATTCAACTACTCATTTTTGCTTCTATTACATGTGTAGCAGAAGCGGAAAGTAATTTATGTATTTTTTGCTTATGTTATATTATTAACAGACACCGTAGTAGCACTTATGGCATCTGTTTAACAAGTAAAAGACATTGTAAGCACTATTTTAATCCTTTAATTTTTTTCATCATTTTTTAATTTTTGTAGCATTTTATTATATAATGTTTTCAAATTCTTTAATATTTTTATTATATATTTTCATTTAATTTTTTTACTTATAGTATTTATTCCTAAAAGAATAGAAATCATAATAAGCATTTATAATTTTATAGAACCATCCATAAACTTTAAAAGAGAAATTAAATGCTTATGGTGTAAAGTCCTTATTAGACCAGACACCATTTATAGTCAGAAATTAAAAAAAAAAGTTAATCACTTATAAGGACATGACGCCATATACATTTGAAAAAATTTCACCCCTACGGTGTCTGGTACTCATTGGACCCAACACCATAAATGAAGAGCAATTTGAGAACAAAATAATCCCTAACCCTAACCCTCCTTAACATTCGGTTCTCCCCTTTGCCTTTACAGTCACCTACCTAACTCCATTATCTTCTTCCTTCAGTTGTGACATTCTCACTTCTTTCCCCAGCCAGCGATCTTTCCTAGCGCCATCGTCTTTATCCTCACTGTCACACCATTCATCTTCATCTCCCTTCGTCGACGTGCCTAGTCACTACCCCTTCTCTTTTCCCTCTCTATCTCAAGCTACAATCATTGTTGACGCTTCTATTTATCATCCTGACTAGCGACAAAATCCAACACCATTAGCCATTCTCTAAATCTTACTCTCTTGCCTTGTGTTGCTGTCTCTCTCACGGGTGTCATTGTCATGCATTCTTTAGTTGGATTCATTACTGATTTTATCACTCTTCCCCTATATTGTTGTTCCTTCTCTCTCTTCTTTTGCTTGCATGGTATTTCTTTATTCTCCCTTATCTATTTACATTAATTTCCAAGTCTTATTTTGATTCATGGGCTGGTAATCAGTTAATGAATGTCTGACAAATGATATAGTTGTAGGCAATTGATGGTTTCAGCTAATGAATTGCAAACTCTGTAGCTAACTTTTGAACAGGAAGTGAAAGCATTTTTTGGTTCAGCTCCTTCTTTGCAAAACGTTAATGAAATAAGTGAAAAATTGAAGGAATTGATGTCAACTTCTTATCTGGATATGTTGTCATCTTTTTTTTATCAAAGGTGAATTTCTATTTTTCTACTCCTGTTATGATGCTTTCTCTTATGATATATGAGTTATAGATAATGTTTATCTTTGGTTTGGTTTGACTTTGTGATTAAACTAAACTTAAATTGAAATTAGTTTGAAATAGATTTTTAAAGCAAGTGGTTAGGATGATTGATTTTTAAGGCTATCTTAAGGTGTAAACTTTTGAAATAGGATACAGTTGTGGATTTAGAAAAGAGTGCAAAGGATGAAAATTGCTGCTGCCAATTAAAGCTTAATAAAGGAAAGTTAGTTTGTTGCTTGTGGTCAATTAGATTAGAAATAAGACTTTGAATGACAGTAGTTGCTGTGTTTTTCTCACTTGAGTGATTGTTGTGATTTTCTAGTGTTGTGCATTTTTCTTTTTACCAAATTTATTGATGCTAATAAAGGCCAAAATAGGATCAAGAGTTATTAAGGCAGTTTCATTTTTATTGTTGAAGTTACGTTTCTTATAAGGATTAGTGATTTTGTGCTCTTGAGTTAGTGTAATTTAAGGAAATAGTGTTCTTGAAAGTTGTGCGTTAAATTTTGGCCAACAAAATTGTGCATTAAATCAAGCAGGCCTTTACTTAATTCATCCTCATGAATATATATTATAATTCCAAGAACATGATTGTTACTTGTTAGGATTATAGTTTTGATGATAACAAAGTCAGAATATCAAGGTTAAGTATTTTGATCGATCAACTGATCGAGCAATCGTTTATCGCTAAGGTTTTGGATAAATGATCAAGTGTAAATCAGGTCTATAGTAGGCTTTTGGATCGAAGAACTATTCGATGAGCAATTAATCGATAAAGTGATCGATTATTGCTAACGTAAAAATCACATAAGAGTATGGTAAATTATCGATAAGCTGATCGATAATATCAGGTAAGCAATCGAGTTACTGATAAGAGAACCAAATCTGAAGTGTCTTTATTGATCAAGTTATCGATAAACCAGTCATCAATAACGACTTCGATAAAAGGTAACATAATCTACTTGTTCTGCACATTATTTCTGTTGCCAATTTATCGATCATATTTCCGATCATTTGTTTATCGATTACGTGTTCGAACTTTATGCTCTAACTCTCTGAATGCAGGAGATCAAATTCACTGATGGATCGATAACCTTATTGATCATAAAGTTATCGATCACATGATCGATAATCAATGTCCTTATCTACTCTTACTCAGTTTTGCTACAACTAAATTATCGATAACATTATCGATAAGTTTAACTTGTTTGCTTAAATAAGTTTTCACATAACGTGATCGATAAAGAGTCTAAGGATTGATATATTCGCATTAAGTTATGGTGAACTATTTTTCGATCAAGTAATCGATCACTGGTTTTTCGATAATATGATCGATCATTCAATTCCCCGGAATTCATGTTTTCACAAAACGTGATCGATAATCATTTCCTTTACCTTACAGGAATAAACTTCTTTCTTCACTTTATCGATCACTTGTTCGAATGTTCATTGATCGATCAACTGTTCGATCATTTCAGATAGCCTGTGTCTTTCATTGAATATATACATAAATATGTTTTATCGATAACATTATCCATCATACATTTATCGATAAGATGTTCGATCATCAATGACTGAAGCTTCATTTCAATAACATTTGAATTATCGATAATCTGTTCTAACAAACATGTGTTCGATCACTTGTTCGATCATGGAACGATCCCCTCTTTCTATGATAATTCTTAGAGTCAATGATCCAACACTTGATCGATAATTTTGGTGATCTAATTCGAAAAGTCTTCATTCTGTTTATCGATAACTTGATCTATCATCAAGTAATCGATCATCTTTTCGATCAAACTAAACCAGAATGACTTTCTGTTCTTCTTACTGATAAATGATTTCGTCACAAATCTTTGAATGATAAATTAGCTTTCTTTCTATGTTCAAGATTAAAGTACTCACCACAAAACTCTCATTTGTTCAAAGCTTAAAATATGCAGATTAATGAAAACGAGTGCAACGGCTCTTCAACGGAATTACGTAGACTGCGACCTACAGTGTCAGAAGCTCAGATGCATTAATGGCGGAGCCGTTGAAACCAGCGAAACACGCAAACGAAGTCACAACGGCTAGAAGCTCTTTCGTCTAACGGCTACTTAACGATATCAACTATAAAAGGCGCGAAGAAGCATTAATGAAGAGATTGAATATCGGAACTACCACCTGCGATTATTTAGTTACGCATTCAATACTCTGTTTTCATGTTACTACCAAGCATCAGTGTTTATCATTAAATTCACTCTGTAAGAGAGCCAATTACTACTCCTATTAAAAACTTGAGTGACACTCAAGAGTGTGGACTCTTGAGAAGGGTTGTATCCTTACGGGAGTAAGGGGGAGTGATTGAGCGATTCAATTACTGTACCGAGGCACCAAGAGCCCTGTCGATCTTAGAAGATAGTGAAATACTCAGAGGTGTTCTGGGGACTGGAAGTAGGTCACGTGGTTTAGACCGAACTAGTATAAATCTTGTGTCTCCTCTCTGCGGTTAAAATTCTCCATACTCTGACTCTCTGTTTTTATTCAATACTTACACGCTTTTGATTGTAAATTTTTGTAACTCACCAATTCACCCCCCTCTTGGGTGGTGAGATTGTTTCACATTTGGTCTCAGAGCAGGTCTCTTCACTAAGGATTTAACAGTCCGAAGAGAGATCAAATGGCAGGATGGGTGAGATAGCGTGTACCCGAAGGATGCTCAACTCTAACCGCCAGGCAGTGGAGCTCAATCAACATCTAAACCTAGGCTAGATCAGGGCACAGTCTTGATGAAAATACCTTCTGGAAAATGAGATGAAAATCTTCATTAAGAGCCACCAGAGTATGGGCTGTGGGACGTAATAGAACACGGCAACTATGTCCCTATGAAAATAATAGATGGCCAGCAAGTACGCAAGAGTCCCAGGGAGTTCGATGAGGAAGATAAGAAGCTGGTGACTCTAAATGACAAAGCTATCAACATACTCACGTGTGCGCTTAGTCAGAGGAATACTTCAGAGTCTCAAGTCTGGAAACCGCGAAGGAAATGTGGGAGGCTCTGGAGATAGCTCATGAGGAACCACGATGTAAAACAGAGTCGAATCAACACTCTTCCACCGAATTCGGTTACAGAATGAAGGAAGGAGAGAGTATCGAGAGATGGAAGTCAGATTCTCACATCTCATAAACCACCTCACTACACTTGGGAAGAAATATAGTCAAGAAGATCAAGTGAGGAAAATACTGAGCGGTCTCACAAAAGAATGGGAACCGAAAGTAACAGCTATTGAAGAAACCAAAGGAGAATCCATTGGTTCTGTTGCAACACTGTTCGGGAGTCTTGCTGAATATGAGAGCAAGCAAAAATACAAAAAGGAGATGAATGAGAAGAACCGGAAAGGCATCGCTCTTAAAACTCAAGAGAGCGAAGAAGATAATGAAGATGATCTTGATGATGATTGAAATGGGCCTTATAGTCAGGAGGTTCAAGAAATTCTACAAAAACAGAACCGGAAAGAAGTTTCAGCCAAAACGCAGAATTTCCTCATATCCAAAACGAACCAAAGGATCCAATCATTTGCTTCGAATGTAAGAAGCCAGGACATATCAAGGCGGAATGCCCCCAACTCTCCAGAACGAAGGACAAAGAAAAAGAAGAAAAGAGAAGAAAGATTCAGAAAGAAGAAAGCCTTCGTCACATCAATCTGGGGAGACAGCTCCTCTGATGAAGAAGAAGGAAGTGATGATGAAGAAGAAACCGCCACATCTGTCTAGTAGCCCAAGAGAACGAGGAATCAGAAACAGACGGGTAATAATTTCTGAACCATCTTATGATGAATTACAGTCCGAATACAATGCTTTACATTTAGAATTAGTAAGAATTGCAAAGGAGTTAGTAAGCTCTAAGAGAAGGATAAAGTTTTTAGAAGATCAACAATCAAAAGTTGAAGTCAATACAGACTCAACTTTAACTTGCAAAAGTTGTGAAAAGAACGAAAGAAAGATTGAAGATCTTACCAGAACCTTAGAAAAATTCACTAAAGGTAGCGAAATGCTTAAGGTGATTCTAGGAGCTCAACGGTGCTCTATGGACAAGACTGGTATAGGATACGATCCAACCCAAGATAAATCGAAAGGAAAGAAAAAGAGTAGTGGTAGATCATATCTTACATATTTTAGAAATTCTGTGCATTCCTCAAATCCTTTTGCACTTTGCTCTCATTGCAACCGTAAAGGCCATTCAACTTCTTCTTGTTACTATAAGAAGAAAGGAGATTACGGAACATTAAAATGGGTGCCCAAAGGTACTTATGCACCAAAAATAACTCATACTAACCAAAAAGGACCCAAGAAGGTATGGGTACCTAAAACATGATTGTAATTTTTGCAGGTATGTCTCAAGGCATCCAGAAAACAAATAAATGGTTATAGACAAGCGGATGCTCCAGACACATGATGGGTGACACTGAGAAGTTTACATCACTCAAACCAAAAGACAGAGGAAAAGTAAGCTTCGGAGGAAACCAATCGGGGAAAAATTGCTGGAATCGGAGAAATCAGAAGTAGTATAGGCATAAGGTCGAAGACGTTGTACTACGTGGAAGGTCTATGTCATAATCTCCTCAGTGTCAGTCAGTGTACGAGTGCGGACAAAAAAACAACTGGGTGATCTTTGATTCCGAAGAATGCTTAATCATAAGCAAAAGTGACCACCCTGAAGAAAGAAGAACTGAATAAAGCTGAGAGCTCCGAGGGACGGTAACTGTATACACTTCAAATTGATTCTAAAACTTCTGAAAACTGTTTTATTAGTCAAAAGGAGGAAAGTGGATTTGGCACAAACGACTTGCACATGTCAACATGAATCAACTTTCAAAATTAATAAAAAGGGATCTAGTTGTTGGTTTACCAAAATCCAGTATGAACGCGATGATGTTTGTGATGCATGTCAAAAAGGTAAACAAACAAAAATCTTCGTTTAAATCAAAGAAGATAGTTTCAACTGAAAGACCACTCCAAATGATTCACATGGACTTGGCGGTCCATCTAGAGAAGTAAAAGCTTCGGAGGAAATCTTTATACTCTCGTAATAGTTATGACTATTCGAGGTTTACCTGGACTTTGTTTCTTTCCTCTAAAGAGATGAAACTTTTAATGCTTTCATTGTTTTGCCAAAAAGGTCCAAAATGAGAAAGGTATATCTATTGTGTCTATCAGGTCAGATCACGGAGGAGAATTTGAAAACAACGAATTTGCAGACTATTGTGAGGAACATGGAATTGACCACAACTTTTCCGCCAAAGGACTCCTCAACAGAACGGAGTAGTTGAACGAAAAAAAAATAGAGAGTACTCACGGAGATGGCTAGAGCAATGCTAAATGAGAAAGGGGTCTCACAAGTATTCTGGG